>NW_026895547.1:0-16422 GCF_033153095.1 Gastrolobium bilobum | reverse complement strand
AGATTATTGGGATGCGGGGGGATCCTACTTTTGTTTGCGAGAAATGCAGAGCACATTTGTGGTACGAGGAGAGAAATAAAAAAAATCATAAACCCAGCACACCAGAGTTTGGTTTGTGCTGCGTAAATGGAAAAGTAAAACTTCCTTTATTGAAAGTTCCTCCTGATGTTTTGCTTAATTTGCATGATAATTCAAATATCAAGAGCCACCACTATTTATGGAATATTCGAGCATACAATATGATATTTTCCTTCACCTCCTTTGGAGCAAAAGTGGACAGATCAGTGAATCAAGATTCTGGCCCTTATTGTTTTAGAGTTGGGGGACGAGTGCATCATTTAATAGGCAGCCTTATTCCAGCTGAGAGTCATACTCCAAAATTTGCTCAGCTATATATATACGATACTGACAATGAAGTTGACAACAGATTGGGTTGTTTAAGGCACGTTATTTTCTAATCTATTGTCATCTATCAATTACGGTGTATATTTTTATTTATTTTTTACTTATTTTTATGACATTATTCTTGCAGTTCGATAAACAGTGAAGATATGCTTGATCCTGATATTGTCCTATCATTGAAGGAAATGCTGGATAAACACAACAGTATTGCTCAATCTTTTAGGTACGCTAGAGATCGATATAGGGAAGATGACTTTAGTGGAGTGAAGTTGAGGCTTATTCGAAAGCGTGGTAGTGATGGCAGAGTTTATAATCTTCCGTCTGCGTCAGAAGTTGCTGCTCTTATTGTTGGGGATATAAACAGTGCATTGGGTGATAAGGATATTGTTGTTGAGACACAAGAAAGAGTTTTGCAGCGTATAGATGTCAAGCATCTGTTGTATCTTGGATTGCAGTATCCTTTGTTATTTCCTTATGGTGAAGATGGTTATCGTGATGATGTAGAGCGATGTTATACATCATTATTCCTTCTTCGTTCACAGGCGGACCTAGATATATGGCTGAGAATTGTAAAGATGCCTTTGCAATCTGCCGTTGGGCTGGATATCCTCATCTGTTTATAACGATCACCTGCAATCCTAAGTGGCCAGAGATTACCAGATTTCTTAAGGCAAGAAAACTCAACGCTGAAGATCGTCCTGATATTCTTTGCCGAGTATTCAAGTTCAAATTGGACGAATTGCTACATGATTTAAAAAAGGGTCGTGTTCTTGGCACAGTTAATGCACGTAAGTGTATTGTTGAGATTTTGTTTTTCGATTTTTATGACAAAATTTACACATTGATATATAGAAAATAATTGGACAAACCGGATCACAATTTTATGTATCCTACCAAAAAAATTCAAAATAAAAATCGAAAAAAACCAATTTATTGATTTTAACTAACTCTGTCTGTTTGTTTAATGTAACAGATGTTTGTACAGTTGAATTTCAGAAACGTGGACTGCCTCATGCTCATATTCTACTTTTCTTGCATCCCTCCGAAAAACCTAATACTGGACTTGACATTGATAATTTGATTTCAGCTGAGATTCCTAACAAAGATTCCAATCCTTCACTTTTTGCATCTGTCACGAGTTATATGATGCATGGACCATGTGGTCCTGACAATTACAAGTCTCCTTGCATGAAGAACGGACATTGTTCAAAGAAATTTCCCAAGAAGTTCTGCTCCCGTACTTTTATTGATGATGATGGATTCCCTCATTATAGAAGAAGAAATGATGGAAGTGTTGTCAAAAAGAACGGCGTTGAACTTGATAATCGTTATGTTGTGCCGTATAATGCAAAACTTCTTCTAAAATATCAAGCGCATATCAATGTTGAATATACTTGTCAAAGTAGTGCCATTAAATATCTCTTTAAATACATCCATAAAGGGCAAGACAGGGTGACAGCTGCTATAAATCATTCAGATGATGAAATCAAAATGTTTTATGATTGCAGGTTGTTGAATTCATATCGGTTATGTTTCCTTTCGTTACTTGGAATAACCTTTTTCTAACTTAATTTGAATTTATTGCTTATATATGATAGGTATGTGTCCGCATGTGAAGCTGCTTAGAGAATATTCGAATTTGAGATTCATTACAGATTCCCCCCTGTTCAGTGATTGCCATTTCACCTACCCAATGAAAAAGCGTTTTTTTTAGTGATCATGCTTCAATAACCGATGTCAAGACTAGGGCGGAGTCTAGACAATCAATGTTCGAGTCTTGGATGGATGCAAATAAAAAATATCCAGAAGGTAGGAATCTTACTTATGCAGAGTATCCAACTCAATTTGTATATAAAGAAAGTACGCATGAATGGCATCCCAGAAAACAAGGATTTTCAATTGGAAGAATAAATCGTTTTTCTGCCAATAATGGAGAAGATTCCTATCTCCGAACTTTACTTAATTTTCAAAAGGGTTGTACAAGTTATGAAGATTTGAGAACGGTCAATGGGGTGTTTTTTCCTACATATAAGGATGCCTGCTATTCTTTGGGGCTTTTGGTTGATGACAATGAGTACATTGATGCAATTAAGGAGGCAAGTTCTTGGGGGTCAGCAACTTATCTGAGAAATTTGTTTGCCTTATTGTTATTTGGTAACTCAATGAACAGGCCTGCAAATGTTTTCCAAAAATGCTGGGAATTATTATCTGACGATGTTCTTTATCGGCATAGGCAAAGAATTGGACGTGAAGGTAATTGTCCGGAACAAATTTTGTGCATTCATTTATGTGTATTGTGCACTATAATTAATATTCTTGTCGTTCTGTATCGTGCATTCATTTATGCAAACAGTTTGCTTATGTTTAATTCACTTGACCTTCGAAAAAATGTGAGCATCTTTTGTTCCTTCATAATAAAATTACATCTATACATTATACACCGTCCTATTCTTAATATTTGGTTAAAAAAATTTGTGATGTTTCACACCCTCTGCTTTGTTCATAATTTTGATTTATTTTTCTTTCCTCACCAACTTTGTCTTTGTTAATCCTTTTTTTTTGTATTTTTCAATTTTTTTCAGATGCTTTGCTTACAGAGGATTCTATAAAAAAACATAACCCTGGCAGAAATCGATATGGTGTTGCAAAGCAACAGTAAATGCCTCTCTGATTGCCCATCCATGCCGAGCATCATGGGTGAATCTTTATTGGATATGCAGAATAGATTGGTGATGGATGAATTGTTGTATGACAGTTTCTCTTTGAAAGAAGAGCATCACAGACTACTGAATTCACTCACTGATGAGCAGAGGGTTGTTTATGACAAAATAATTTCAGTTGTTTCGGCAGGTAAAGGAGGATTTTTTTTTCCTGTACGACTTTGGTGGGACTGGAAAAACATTTATTTGGAACACCCTGTCAGCATTTGTTCGATCTCGAGCTGAAATAGTGCTTAATGTTGCTTCTAGCGAAATTGCTTCACTTCTTCTTCCTGGAGGACGTACGACACATTCTAGATTTTGTATTCCTATACAGATCACCGAAGATTCAACATGTAATATAAAACAAAATTCTACTTTGGCAGAGTTGTTGTCAAAAACAAAGTTAATCATTTGGGATGAAGCACCGATGGTACACAAATTTTGCTTTGAGGCTCTTGATAGAACACTTAGAGATGTTCTTAGCTGTGTTGATATGCCCTTTGGTGGAAAAGTTGTCGTTCTAGGAGGTGACTTTCAGCAAATATTACCTGTCATTCCAAATAGCAGTAGACAAGATATAGTTCATGCAACCATCAATTCTTCTTATCTATGGTCCCATTGTCATCTGTTATCTTTGACCAAGAACATGTGTCTCAATTCTAGAAGTAACACTAATAATTTGTTGGAAATAAAAGAATTTTCTGAGTGGCTGCTTAAAATAGGAGATGGTGATCTTGGTGATGATGTTGATGGAGAATCTATTTTAACAATTCCAGATGAATTGTTGATCAAAGGTTCAGAAGACCCATTTTCAGATATTGTTGATTTTGTTTACCCAAATCTGATAGATAATATATTAGATCCTACTTTCTTTAAAGAACGTGCTCTTCTGACTCCTAAATTGTCCGATGTTGCCATGTTAAACGAGCACCTAATGGCTGTGATTCCGGGTGAAGAAAGGACATTATTGAGTTCAGATAAGGTTTTGAAACAAGACGGTAATTCATCTCTTGAGGATGACGAAATCTCCCCTGATATCTTAAATACATTCTCATGTTCGGAGATTCCTGATCATAAATTAACTTTGAAGGTTAAAGTACCGATGATGCTATTGAGAAATATTGATCAATCAAGAGGTTTATGCAACGGTACGAGATTACTTATTACAAAGTTGGGGAATCATGTTGTTGAGACAATTGTTCTTACAGGAAACAATATAGGAGATACTGTGTTAATCCCTAGAATGACGATCAACCCATCGGGTTATACATTTCCAGTAAACTTCCAAAGAAGACAATTCCCCTTGGTAGTTTCGTTTGCGGTGACTATCAACAAAAGTCAAGGACAGTCGCTGTCTCATGTTGGAATTTATCTTCCTAGGTCTGTCTTCACTCATGGGCAATTATATGTGGCACTATCTAGAGTAAAGAGCAGACATGGATTGAAGATGCTGATACTTGATGAAAATGGTTGCGTTACAAATACTACCTTTAACATCGTCTACAAGGAAGTATTTCAAAGATTAGTGTAGTATACTTGGTTATTTCTACAAAGAGATAACATTGTTGTTTGGTATCAGGTACGATCTCAATTTTTTATCAGAAAATATTTTTTAATCTTCTTTGTTGATTTCCTTTAGTTGTTATGCCTATTTTTCTGCTAATTTTTTATTGTTATGCAGATTCACTATTCGAGGCACAATCAGTATATTATTCCCTTGTCATTTTTCAGAGCCAAAGGTTTTTCATTGTATTAAGAACCTTGGGATACACCACCCCAAAAGCTAGCTCAAAGGGTGGGAGTGCCCAAGGTCTTATAAACTCCACATTAGTTGCACATACAACCAATGTGGGACTATATATCTCAACACGCCCCCTCACACGAGAGCCCATTGGGCTTGAAGAGTGGACAATGCAACAGGCTCAGCCTACTTGTGCTAAGAAATGCCACAAGAGAAAGTGGGGGGCGACGAGGCTCTGATACCATATTAAGAACCTTGGGATACACCACCCCAAAAGCTAGCTCAAAGGGTGGGAGTGCCCAAGGTCTTATAAACTCCACATTACTTGCACATACAACCAATGTGGGACTATATATCTCAACACATTGTAATTCTGAATTATTCATCTGCCTAAACTATATAATTCCCTTCAATAATTTTTTCTTTTCCAAATATTGTTTATATATTGTTTATGATTCATTTCGAACAGCAGCAAATACCAATAGTGCATGACGGACGATATTTTACAACTGTTGTGAGTATCGGTTGGGCATATTTCTTATTATATTGCTGTCAACATGACATTTATATTTTTTTAATGGAGATTTTGCTGTCAACCATGGAATTTACTGTGTTTAAATTATTATATTCTTTTTTTTGTTCCTACCTTAAAAGTTACACGTTTATGTCATACAAACAAACCGATTTTCTTATTAATTCGTTTATGGGACAAACAAATCGATTTTTTTTTCTCCATGCATCGCACGGGTAATCAACTAGTACATAGTTATAATATGAAAAGTTTTTTTTTTCTCTCCATGTCAGCTGAAGTGACTGAAAAGAGAGAAAAAGTAACTTTTCATATTATAACTTGTACTACTTGTAGTACATAGTGTTACAAATTAAAATGACACAACTTGTGTCCTTCAAAAGGACAAATCTTTTTTCCATCCTTTAACTATGAAGTTATTCATTAAATTTTGAGTAGTGACTCATGTGATTTTTTATTTACATGCATGCATATATATATATATATATATATATATATATATATATATATATAATTTTATATCTTGATCTTAAGTAGTAGAAACTTTATGTTTCATGTCATTTCTACGATTTACGTTTCTACCACCCCCTTCTATAATTCTACGTAGAAACTCGAATTTGATAACATTGGGCATGTCAACTCATGAGTTATCATTTTTATTTTTACTTTTTTTAAATGCTAAATGTAATTAAATGTTAATGAAGTCTTTGTTGGTTTGCGTTAATGGCTATTATGTGACACACAAAAATTTTCTTTTAGGGCCATTGGGGAGAGTAATTTTTTTTCTTAATAGAAAAACAAAAAAAAGAAAAGAAATTTGAGCTTAATTTTGTATTTTAATGCTGGTATTTATACAAATCAAGTTAGATGTTTATGAAATTCTAGTTACATGACGCAATGATGTGTTCATTTGCATATATTCGAATACTTGATGTCTTTCTTTTGTTATATAATAACACTAGAATTGTTAATTAATTTTAAATCATGATTTGTGTAGCTATGCACTACTAAAAAAACTGGTATTAGGGACGGATTTTAGAGACAGAAAATATTGCGTCTCTAATTGGGACGGATTTAGAGACGAAAAAACAATTTGTCCTATTTGGGACGGAATTAGTGATGAAATAAGTTCTGTCTCTAATAGGGACGAATTTTGAGATGGAAAAATATTTCGTCTCTATTTGGGACAGATTTAGGGACGGAACATTTTCAATTTCTGCAATTCGTCCCTAATTCTCTCCTTGATAGGGACGGAATATTGTTCGTCCCAACTTGGGATAAAATCAGGACATCTTTCTAAAATTCGTCCCTAATAGGGACGAGAAATAATCCATCCATATTAGGGACAGAAATTATCCGTCCCCATTAGGGATAAAAAATAATCTGTCCCTAATTGCGATGAATTTAGGGATTAAATTTTGTATTTATGTGTTATTGTTTATGAAATTGCAAAAACACACACTTTTTGTAGATTATGTAGATTGGCTGTTTGTGTTAAAAAAATAACATTACATGATTTATGCGATGAGAAGTATTTGAAAGGTGGTTCATCCAACCTGCTAGTGACTAGTAGAAAAGTATGAGTTAGAGACAGAAAAAAAATTCTAATAAGGATGGATTCAGAGCTGAAATATCAATCACTGGCCAATAAGGAAGATTGATAAACTCATAATTTATCATGTTTTATAAGACTAAAATTACAATAATTAACTCTCTAATGAAACCTTAAGCATGAAACCTTTGAGTTATCTGGTTAGGAAACATTAAATGCGTGTGTGTGTGAGAGTGTGGGCGTATGTGTCTGGGTGTGTGGGCATGATGAACTTCTAACTTGTTATGCATTAATAGTCAAATTGAGCAATGAATTGATCTAAATATAACCAAAGTGAACTCTTGTGTGATTGAATTTGTTTTTCAATAAAATCTGTCTCTAATTGTTACGTGTTTATCTTGAATTTAATGTTCATTTTCTTGTATGACTTGACCAACCATATAAGAATAAAGAGGGTTGAGTTGTAATTAGAAATATTTGGGATTTTAATCTGGACTAGGATAAACATCAATTATGATTTTAATTAGGTTAATGGGTTAGATTTTGACTATTTTTTAATGTTTTTTAAATTAAAATTCTTCATCGACGTTCAAAATCTATACTTCGTCACCAAATATTAGGTTAACATTTTTTAATTAGGTTAATGTTTTTTTTTTGAGATAAGGTTAATGTTTTTTTAATTAGGTTACCAATGTTAACTTTGTCACCACACTCCTTCAAAATCCCTACTTTTGAACCCTTTATTATTAATTTATATCTTGGTGGATTAATTATAAATATAAGATAGACAACTTCATAATTAAATTATATATTAAATCAAATTTTTAAATATAAGAAATATTTATTAAAATAAACAACCTAAAGGATCAATTAAGTATAAGAGAAATATTTCAATTCCTGCCCATAATTCCTTTTTCCCTCTAACCAACCTATGTATCAAAAAACGAATATTTTTTTTATTTTTTATTTTCGGCTATTGGTATACTCTTTTGCCACTATTTCCCTCGCGGTACTTTCGTTTCCCGCAATTTCTTTTTTCTTTCAATCACCGTCCCTCTCCCTCTCTCTCTCTCTCTCTCTCGCTGGTTTAAGAGTTCAAGCCATTGACCTATGAACCCTAATTTTCTCTCTGTTCTGGATGGCCCAAATACTGGGGCGGCCCAACTACACAGGCCCAACCCTCAGCTGGCCCAATCACTCAAGCCCAGCCTCAGCCTTGCCCCACGTCAGCCCTAAGGGCTGACATGGACCCCCTCAACCCCCAACGTAGCAGCAGGCCCAAGGCATACACCAAAATGTCCCATCTTGGAACGCTAACCGTTGAAGGCGACTACGACAGAAACCACAAAGGGAAACTCCCCCTTTGCCCGGCGCTGACACCGCCAGAGTGCAGAGGGCGCAGCACTGCCACAATGACAACGCCAGCACGCCTAACACTGCACCATGGGAGTAAATCCCAAGGAGAGTTGACCTCTCCCTCACCAACCCGCTCCATTTCCCTTATAAATAGCCCTCCTGGGCACATCTTAGAGGTATCTTTTATGTACTGTTGTTATGCCCATTTACTTCCAAGTCATTATCTTGTTATTAATCTGCCATTACAAACCAGGGCTGTTACACCTGACGGTCATGTACAAACAATACATTCAAACTCCCCGCCATCGATGCATTCAGCCCCAGCCGAGAGACCCCCCGGCGAGATGCTCCAGCCAGTACTACAATCCGTCGGTCCACAAATGCAAGCAGTCGAACCAAGGATTGAACAGTTGAACTATCACGCACCTATGCGTGAAATGCAAGGAGAAAACTTGATACAAGACCAACCTCCGCCACCAGGAGTTCGTTTTGGAATGCCTCTTCACACTTTTGCCCCACCAGTCATTCCCGTCCCACGAGCCCATCGTCCGCTACCAGCCCAAAGTCTACCAGTAGCCATGCACCACGATTACCGAGCACCGATGGTCACCCCTTTCCCTATGGGACCATACGCCCCATTCCCTCAGCTTTACCCAACTGGTTTTCCTTTCCAAGGTTACGCTGCCCAACCCCAAAACCCGGCCGTTCCACTACACCAAGTGTCCTATCAATACCAGGGTCAGCAACCATATGCCGCCCAACAACCTCTCAATCACGCCCCAGCCCTCTCCTACTCCGTTGAAGCTCCACAACCGCAAATGGACCGGGCCCCCCAAAACAACAACCTACGAGTCACGCCAGCTCATACGTCAGAGCGCAACAAACCCCTGACTGATATCCTCCGGTTAACTCCCATACCCCTTGGTTTCAAAGGACCCTCCAATATCACCACATATGTCGGAGATGCCGATCCTTTTGAATGGATCCAGAAGTTCGAGGCGGCCATGACTCTCCATGGTGAAACCGACCTCCTCATGTGCAGGACCTTCCCCACGCTACTTGGGGGAAGAGCCTTAACATGGTACACTACTCTACCGACTGGTAGTATCGCTTCATGGGATGAGTTGGCGAGCAAGTTTCAGTCTCACTTTGCAACCAGTCGCCCTGTGCCGAAATCCGTCCACTCTCTAGAAAAAGTACGCCAACAGCAAGGCGAGTCCCTCAGGTCCTTTTTAGACCGCTTTGATAAGGAGGCCCTACAAGTGCAAGGCCTAGACCCAAAAGTACAGGTACATATACTTCTTTCGGGTTTGCGGCAAGGTGCGTTCGCGTACGAGCTCGCCCGCCACGAGATCACTGACCTGGAAGAAGTCAAGAGGGTGGCCCAGGAGTACATGCGAATCGAAGAGTACAAAGGAAGTTGAGTCGAGGACGTCCACGGTCAAGAAAAGGCACTTGGTAAACAAAAGAACCAAATGGAAGAGAGTAAGAAAGGAAATAAACCAGCCAAATATTCAAACCGCCCTCCCAGGCGTGACACATTAGGTCGTCAGACACACGCCGTCCTGCAAACGGAGTATAAGGAAGAATCCAAGAACACCCAACAGTCCCAGAACCCGCCTACATCATGTACTGCAAGTTCCATCGCAGCAACGGTCATAACACTGACCAGTTCAGGCACCTCAAAGACGAAATCGATGAACTCATCAAAAGCGGAGCGCAGAGGTGAGGAGGAGACAGATCACGCCCTTCGGGAGCAGGGAGGCGATATCGAGAGCGCAGCAAATCGCCTGAAAGAAGGAGAACGCGTCAACCCGGATCCAGACCCTCCTACAATCGTGACAGGAGAGAAGATTCCCCCAGGAATCACAGAGCGCAAGCAAGTCCAAACCGTAGAGGAAGGCGTGAAGAAGTAGACGAAGATTCAGCCGCGGTGAAGAACGGAGTGATCAACATGATTTCAGGCGGGCTGAGCGGAGGAGGAGAGACTGCGAACGCCAGAAAGAAACACTTGAAGCAGTGTCTGGCGGTCGCTGGCAAAGTGATCAGCAAAGAAAAGCACAGCCCTAATCCAACAAGGCCTCAAATTGTTTGGGACGCCAGTGATTTAGGCGATGTCCTCCCAGGACATGACGATCCGCTCGTCATTCAAGCTATAATCGCCAACTTCGGCATTAATCGCGTTTTTATTGACCACGGCAGCTCAGCCGATATTTTGTTTTTACCATGCTTTAAAGCATTAGGGTTCACTGTTGATAGTCTAACTCCTGTTACAGGTGAACTTTCAGGTTTCAACGCTACCACCACAAAGCCACTGGGAGTGATTACCTTGCGGCTTTCCCTTGGAACACCACCCACCTCACGATCCGCAGACATCCAGTTTTTGGTGCTCGACACCCCATCAGCTTACAACGCCATTCTTGGTAGAAGGGTGTTTGCTGCCTTCGAGGCAAGCATTTCACATCCCCACTTGGCAATGAAGTTCGTTGCCCGGGACAACAAAGTCGCCACAGTGCGAGGAGACCAGGCGATAGCCCGAAGCTGCTACAACATATCCTTACGGCCAATGGCCAAAGCTAGCTTCAGTGATGAAAGGGCGCTCAAGCAGGGGACGATGTCGCCATCAGAAAGAAACCTCGGCGAGAAGTCAAAAGAGCGTGACCAATGTTTTTAGGTAGAATTTGATGCTAGAGACGATCCGCGTGTGGAGCATGACAGACCCACGCCTGATGGAGCGTTGGAACATGTTGTCTTAGGAGATACGGATCATCAAACAACAACCATCGGGGCCACCATCGACCCAGAGATGAAATGCAAGTTAATCAAGTTGCTCAAGGAAAACAAAGATTTGTTTGCATGGAAGCCCTCTGACATGCCAGGTATCAATCCAAATATTTGCTGCCACCGTTTGTCGGTGGACCCCAAAGCCAAGCCAGTCGCCCAGAAAAAGAGGAAATTCGGTCCTGACCGCCAGAGGGTGATTGATGAAGAGGTCAAAAGGCTCCACGCCGCCGGGTTCATCAGGGAAATCAAGTACACAACTTGGTTATCCAACCCAGTTTTGGTTAAAAAGCCAAACGGCGCATGGCGAATGTGCGTTGACTACACCGACCTGAACAAAGTCTGTCCAAAGGATGCCTACCCTTTTCCTAGCATCGATCAGTTGGTTGACAACGCGTCCGGATTCAAAATGCTATCATTCATGGACGCATACTCTGGTTATAATCAAATCCCACTTCTTGAAGAAGACCAAGACAAAACGGCGTTCATTACTCAGAACGCCAATTACTGTTATACAATGATGCCCTTCGGTCTAAAAAATGCTGGGGCCACTTACCAAAGGATGATGAATGAAGTATTCAGAGACCTGATTGGCAATTGCATCGAAGTATACATCGATGACATGATCGCTAAATCAAGAACGTCGGAACAACATTTGGTTGATCTACAAGGTGTTTTTGAAAGACTCGGGAAATTCAACATGCGCTTGAATCCAAGCAAATGCGCCTTCGGAGTTCCTGCGGGCAAATTCCTAGGCTTTATGCTCACTGAGAGAGGCATTGAAGTCAATCCTGATAAGTGCAAGGCAGTGATTGAAATGCGAAGCCCGCAAACAATCAAGGAAGTTCAGCAACTCACAGGAAGGTTAGTAGCTCTCACTCGTTTTCTGGCCAATTCGGCTCACAAATCGCTCCCTCTTTTTGGCTTACTCAAAAAAGGAACCGCCTTCCGGTGATCGGAAGAATGTGAGAACGCCTTCCAGGAATTCAAAAGGGCGCTCTCTTGTCCACCAGTGCTCGCCAAACCAGACGATGGAGAAATGCTTTATTTGTATCTCGCCGTAGGTACCGAGGCGATCAGTGCAACCCTTGTCAAAGAATCAAAGGAAGGACAAAAGCCAGTATATTTCATCAGCAAGGTTCTACAAGGAGCAGAGCTTCGATACCAACAGGTGGAAAAGGTAGCTTTAACGCTTATCTTTGCCGCACGGCGTTTAAGACCATACTTCCAATGCCATCCAATCACCGTCAGAACCAACCAACCAATCCGCCAAGTCCTGCACAAGCCAGACTTGGCGGGAAGAATGATGTCGTGGGCGATCGAGTTGTCCGAGTATCAGATCACCTATGAGCCTAGAACTGCCATCAAAGCTCAAGCACTCACTGACTTCATTGCAGAAATGACGCAACTCTCCCCGCCCAAGAACCAAACCATGGGAACACCGGTATCAGAAATATGGAAACTATACGTAGATGGCTCTTCAAACGCCAAAGGCTCCGGAGCTGGGATGATAATAGAAAATTCGGATGGCGTGGCTATCGAACATTCTTTATCTTTTGAATTCAGCACCACAAATAACCAAGCAGAATATGAGGCCATGATAGCTGGTCTGATCCAAGCAAAGGAAATGGGGGCCAACCGCCTCAAAGTCTTTAGTGACTCCCAGCTGGTGACATTTCAAATCTCCGGCGAGTACCAAGCCAAAGGACCACTGATGTGCAAATACTTAGAAAAAGTCAGAGAGTTAATCGGAAGTTTTGAGAGTGTTGAGGTGGAACATATCCGGCGCACTGAAAATACCCGGGCAGACATTCTGTCCAAACTGGCAAGCACTAAAAGCCCAGGCAACAATCGTTCTATAGTCCAGCAGAGTATGCCAAACCCGTGCGTAGTCATGTGTATCTCAGAGCAAGCCCCTGGAGCCACTGAAGAAACCTGGATCACGCCCATTGTCAATTATTTAGCTGAAGGGGCCGTACCTCCCAACCAAAAAGATGCTAGAAAGATAATTCGTAGAAGCGCCCACTTCTGCATAGTTCAAGGGCGTTTGTACAAGCGAGGACTCTCAACCCCACTCTTGAAATGTTTAAATCCCACTGATGTTCCATACGTGTTAGAAGAAATCCATGAAGGAATCAACGGCCATCACATGGGCGGTCACTCACTAGCAAAGAAGGCATTGAGAGCTGGATTTTATTGGCCAACTATGGAACGTGACGCCCACGAACATGTCAAAAAATGCGAAAAATGTCAGAGGTTCGCCGACATACATAGAGCGCCGCCAGAAGAGTTAACATCAATCACCACATCATGGCCTTTCTACAAGTGGGGCATCGACATTCTGGGTCCTTTCCCTATGGCAGCTGGGCGAATTCAGTGGCTGATAGTCGCTATCGACTATTTTACCAAGTGGGTAGAAGCAGAACCCTTGGCGACTATAACCTCTCAAAAAGCAAGACGTTTCTTCTGGAGAAGCATCGTGTACCGTTTCGGCATTCCCGGAGAAGTTATCACGGATAACGGCACTCAATTTACCGATGCCAAGTTCCGCGAATTAATGAGCAGCCTGCACATACGACACAATTTTGCTGCCGTAGAACACCCACAATCCAACGGTTTGGTTGAATCAGCCAATAAAATGCTGGGGAAAGGAATTAAAAAGAAGCTAGATGCACACAAAGGGGCATGGATTGACAATCTTGACAACGTCCTGTGGGGGTACAGGACAACCGCCCAGTCATCCACAAAAGAAACTCCGTTTAGACTGACTTACGGCGCTGAAGCCATGATCCCAGTAGAAATCGGTGAACCCTCCTGGCGGCGAGAGCACGTAACCGAGATCGACAACACTCAGAATTTGAAAGAAGCATTAGACCTGCTGGACGAACTCAGAAGGTCTGCCGCCGAGTCTGATCTCCATTCTAAAGAAAAATCAGCTACTTACTACAATAAGAAGGTCATCCCCAGGAGTTTCCAAGAAAAAGATTTGGTGCTTCGAAGAGCAGACGTTGGAAATAAAAACGCCCGCGAAGGAAAACTCGCCCCAACATGGGAAGGACCTTACAGGGTAACCAACAAATTAGGTCATGGAGCCTACTACCTAGAAACATTAGAAGGAAAGGCGCTGCCAAGGGCTTGGAACGCCGATAAGCTCAAAATGTATTATAGTTAAGTTATCATGTAACAACTCCTGCACTCTTTTCCTTTCCTAGGCTTTTGTCCCATAGGGTTTTGCTGGGAAAGGTTTTTAACGAGGCAGAGTTTTGAGCTTCAATAAAGATCGCCAATTCAATTTAACACTATCAAATGTGACTACGGGACGGTTCTCACCCCCGCCATAGTTGGTCTGGGATGGTTCTCACCCCCAGCCAACGCCAACCTACGGGACGGTTCTCACCCCCGCCATAGTTGGTCTGGGATGGTTCTCACCCCCAGCCAACGCCAACCTACGGGACGGTTCTCACCCCCGCCATAGTTGGTCCATACCCCCAGCCAACGCCAACCTTGCCATAGTTGGTCTGGGATGGTTCTCACCCCCAGCCAACGCGCCATAGTTGGTCTGGGATGGTTCTCACCCCCATCCAACGCCCAACTACGGACGGTTCTCACCCCCGCCATAGTTGGTCTACGCCAACGCCCAACTATAGGTCCTCACCCCCAGCCAACGCCTAGCAAGCGAGATGGTTCTCACCCTCGCCGCAGTTGGACTGGGACGGTCCTCACCCCCAGCCAACGCCTAGCAAGCAAGATGGTTCCCACCATCGCCGCAGTTGGACTGGGATGATCCTCACCCCCAGCCAACGCTCTTACAATCAAGCTTAATTCACTGGAGAAGAGGCAAGAAAAATAAAGCGGTTCTTTAGACAAAGCGTGAAAAATGACAAAGGTAAAGGAAATCCACTCGTTGATATTAATAGTCTCTACAACATAAGGCCGCTGTTGACATACCAACCGCGCCAAAAAAAAAAAAAAAAAAACGGCCTGAACGGCCGCCAGAGCATCTTAAACATCCCGATCCTGAACGGACGGGTCCCCTTCAACTACTGGGGCAACCGCCACCGACGCCTGAACCGTTTCATCCTGCCCAGCAATACCAACAGGATCGCCTGACGTTACACGCCCAGCACCATCTCGCGTATGATCACTGTCTGTGTCAGTCATGGGAAGCACGCCGCGAGCTCCTTCATCGTCATCAGTCTCTGGCGACGTTTCAATCACCTTCACCCCACCACCTTCAAGGCGCTCTACAATCTGGCCATCCTCTACATCATAAGACGGATCCAGGCCAGTCAAATTGACACCAGGATACCTCACGGCAACCTGCTTGAGGGCGTTGTTGAAAGAATCATACATCAGATCTGCCAGAGCCTCTTCCAGCTTCCCCACTTGCGCAATAGCCTTCTTATAGTCGTCATCCCTGGCGTGAAGGCTCCCGTGCGCGGAAAATAAATCTGAAGAGAGTTGATCTCGCTCTGCTGAAAGAGTCTCATTTTCCTTCTTCAAATGCTCCACTAACAGACTCAGGTTGTTTTTATCGGCGGTCAATTGTTTCACCGCATCCTCTGCCGTTTTTAATTGCGCTATCAACGATTTTGAAGAAGCTTTCCCGTCAACAAATTCTTTGCCAAGGCGCCCTACGTCAGCAGTCAAGCTATTCACCTGCCCCCCCAAGTCAACAATAAGATCCTCTTGTCGGGTGCATCGTTCCTCAAAATCCAAGGTAATCTCATGTTGGCCCAGGAGGCGGCCAATTATTACTTGGGTACAGTCCATGTATTGCTGGCGGTCGAAACGCGAGGGCATTACCATCTTGGGACGCCTGATGTTGGGGAAGCCATCGGCGAGGTCCCTCTCTGACAACCTGAGCGCCCTGCTCACAAGGATTTCTAGAAGAGGGGGTGAACCTACAGCCTCAGATGGCTCAACAGGGTGGTCACCTCCCCCAGCCGGATCGCCTTCAGAGGCACCATCCCGGGTAAGACCACCCCCAGAACGCTCAAAGCGCCCTGCCTGGGAAGACCTTGGTGGTGTTAAGCTCGCTGTCGCGCCTTGTAACCCAGAACCAAGTGTTGATTCACTTGCAGAAGAGTGGCCAGTCACGCCAGTGGGCTCTCTAATAATAGGGCGGTTAGCCCGCTTCTCAAGTTCACCAGCAGGGATGTCAGCAGCAGACCGAACTTTCTTCTTTTTGTGGCGGACCTCTACGGCTTTACCCTTGTCCAAGCTTTTCCTTTTTGAGGGAAGGATGGTCTGAGTCTGAGGCGCTACGCCCTGCTTGGCCCTCACTTTAGCGGCGGCATCACGCGCAAGTTTCAACGCATCGGTTGCCATGTTTCCAACTACAAACAATAAGATATGA
>NW_026895546.1:0-164498 GCF_033153095.1 Gastrolobium bilobum | reverse complement strand
GACAGTGCCACATATAATTGCCCATGAGTGAAGATAGGCTTAGGGAGATAAATTGCAACATGTGAAAGTGATTGTCCTTGACTCTTGTTGATAGTCATGGCAATTTTCCTTATATTGCTTCCTGTAAGTACAATTGCCTCAACAACATGATTCCCTAATTTTGTAATAAGCAATCTCGTGTCATTGCATAAACCTCTCGACTGATCAATATTTCTTAATAGCATTACTGGAACTTTAACTTTCAAGATTAATTTATTATCAGGAATCCCTGAGCATGATAATGTATTTAAGATCTCAGGGGTGATTTCATCATCCTCAACAGAGGAAGTCCCACCTTGCTTAAGAATTTTATCTGAACTCAAAAAAGTCCTTTCTTCAACAGGAATCATAGACATTAGGTGCTCGTTTAGCATAGCAACATCGGACAATTTAGGAGTTAGAATAACACGTTCTTTAAAGAAGGTCTGATCCAAAATATTATCCAAGAGATTCGGATAAACAAAATTAACCATATCCGACAGCGGATCTTCCGATTCTCTAATCAACAATTCATCTGGAATTGTTATAATAGATTCTCCATCAACATCATCTCCAAGATTACCATCCCCAACTTTAAGTAGCCACTCAGAAAATTCTTTTATTTCCTCTAAATTGTGAGCGCTACTTCCAGAATTAAGACGCATGTTCTTGGTCAAAGTTAATAAATGACAATGGGACCATAGATGAGAAGAATTGATGGTTGCATGAACTATATCTTGTCTGCTGCCATGAGGAATGACAGGTAATATTTGCTGAAAGTCACCTCCTAGAATAACAACTTTTCCACCAAATGGCATATCAACACAGCTTGAATCAGAAATTCTAAGAACATCTCTCAGTGTCCTATCCAGAGCCTCAAAGCAAAATCTATGTACCATTGGAGCTTCTTCCCAAATGATTAACTTTGTTTTTGACAGCAACTCAGCTATAGTAGATTTCGGCCTTATATTACACGTTGAATCTTCATTGATTTGAATAGGAATACGAAATCTAGAATGCGCTGTTCGTCCTCCAGGAAGCAGAAGGGAAGCAATTCCGCTAGAAGCAACATTAAGTACGATTCCAACTTTTGATCTAATAGATGCTGAAAGAGTATTCCAAATAAATGTTTTTCCTGTACCACCGAACCCGTATAGGAAAAATAACCCTCCATTACCTGCCGTAACTGCTGAAACAATTTTATCATAAACAGCTTTCTGCTCATCAGTGAGGGAATTAATTAGTCTTTTATGCTCCTCTTCCAAAGCAAATCTGTCATACATTAATTCATCCAACACTAATCGATTTTGCATATCAAGCAAAGTTTCACTATTGATGCGTGGCATTGACGGATAATCAGAGAGGCATTTCCCATTGCTCTGCAGTACCTTATCAATTTCTTCAAGAGTTATGTTTTTTATAGACTCTTCTGTAAGAATTGCATCTGACAAAGCATAAAATTCAAAGGAAAAAAAAATAAAAAATTAACAAAGATAAAGTAATCAAAGAAAGAAAAGAGAGCGAAATAAGTACTAAAGCATCATTTGCTGAATGCGGGAAAAAAAAAACAAAATAAGCACTAAAGCAACATTTGCTGAATACGGGCAAAAAAAGCTAATAAGTACTAAGGCAGCATATGCTGATTTCGGTTAAACAAAAAAGAATTGTATGAAATATTATTATAACACGTACCTTGACGTCCTATTCTTTTCCTATGCCGATAAACAACGTCGTCGGATAAAAATTTCCAACACTTTTCCCAAACTTTTTCAGGTCTGTTCATTGAGTTGGCAAATAACAACAGAGCAAACAGACATCTAAGATAAGCAGCAAATCCCCAGGAACTTGCCTCCTTAATTGCATCAATGTACTCATTGTTATCATCCAGAAGTCCTAAAGAATAGCACGCATCCTTAAATGTAGTAAAAACCACGCCATTGATCATTCTAAGATCTTCATAACTGGTGCAACCTCTTTGAAAATTAAGCAAGGTGCGAAGATATGAATCTTCTCCATTATTGGCAGAAAAACGATTTATCCTTCCAATGGAAAATCCTTTTTTTCTCGGATTCCATTCATGCATTTTTTCTTTGAAAACAAATTCAGTCGGGTACTCTCCATAAGTTAGATGCCTACCTCCTGGATATTTTTTATTTCCATCCATCCAAGACTCAAAAATTGACAGTCTAGACTCCGCCCTTGTCTTTACATCATACAACGAATCATTATCACTGAAAATAATGTTCTTTTCATTAGGCAAGTGAAATGGCAATCTCTGAACAGAGGGATATCTCGAATGAATGTCAAATCCAAATATTCTCCAAGCTGCTTCACATGCGGAGACATACCTATCATAAATAAATAAATCGGTGAACATTTAAGTTAACAATTTCTCAAAAAAATTGTGCCAATTTTGTAGGAAAGCAAAACACAATGGAGATTATTTTTAGTACCTGCAGTCATAAAACATTTTTATTTCATCGTCCGAATGATTTATGGCAGCTGTCACTCTGTCATTCCCTTTGTGGATGTATTTAAAAAGATATTTAATGGCACTTCTCTGGCAAGTATATTCAACGTTGATATGAGCCTGGTACTTTAAAAGAAGGTGTGCATTATAGGGCACAACATAACGATTATCAAGTTCAACACCATTTTTGTTCACAACTCTCCCATCATTTCTTCTCTTATAATGAGGAAATCCATCATCGTCAATCAAAGTACGGGAGTAGAAGTTTTTTGGAAATTTTTTTGAACACCGTCCGTCCTTCATGCAAGGAGATTTGTAATTTTCAGGACCACATGGACCATGTATCATGTAACTCGTGACAACCATAAACAGCGTAGGATTCGTTTCCTTGTCAGGTATCTCCGCTAAAATCAATTTATCAATATCAAGAGCACTTTCAGCTTTGCTTGAAGGGTTCAAGAATAGAAGAATATGAGCATGAGGTAGTCCGCGCTTTTGAAATTCGATTGTACAAACATCTGTTACATTCAAAGAATATAACATAAGTAATAATAAGAATACAACAACGTTATAGAAAGATTCAATGCATGACGTAAATTTTTTTGTATAAAATCCAGTTAACAAACAGAGTATCAAGTTTATAATATACTTACATGCAATGACTCTGCCAAGAATATTTTCCTTTTTTAAATCATGTAGCAACTGATCCAATTTGAACTTGAAGACTCTGCATAGAATATCAGGTCGATCTTCAAGGTTCAGCTGTATGGCCCTAACAAATCGTGTAATAACATTAATCCTAGCATTTTATTTTTTTTGGTAATAAGCATTTTAATTTTTTAATAATATAATATATTAATTATAGATATTATTCACTTAAAGATACTTTCTGAGATTATGATTTGTAACACTAATTTTCAAAATAATAGGATTAATGTTATTTTAGCAAGTAATAAATATTCATTTAAAATTTAAATATAATATTAAATTAGTAAAGAAAGTAAAAATTATATATATGTGTGTGTGGATTAATTATTTGTCATGTCACTGACCATCCTGTAACCTAAAATTACGTCATTTTGGATATTTATTTTTCTCTCTTCTTTTATCACCATTGACCCACCTTTGTATAGTTATGATTCCTCAACTTGACAAATCCTTACGTCAAGTGACTTGACATCCAATTAACCCTATATATATATATACATATATATCTATATATATATATTGGGGGTGTTCGCTGTCTGGATTGGATCGATTTTGAAAGCAAAAATCATACGATCCGATTCCTTTGGTTTGATCATGTAATCATTCATTCGGTTTGGATTTTTTTTCAAATTCGATCCGATCCAATCCAATTTTTTTCAGTTTGGATTGGATCGGTTTTCGATTTTTTGAAAATCCTAAAATTAGTTTCATAATTATTGTGCAAATAACATCTTTTGTATATATTGATTTTGTAAATTTATCATTTTTGAAATATGAAAACATCAATAAAAGATAATATAGTTTTTTTTTGGGCAATGAGATATGAAGCTCTACACAGATGAAATTTTGTTGATAAAATGTGACTAGATTTTTTCTTGAGTTTAGAAATTATTGGGTTATGATTGGAGAAAAGTCCAAGTAGGTAGAGGGAAATTAATATATTGGATCGGTTTTCATCATCCCATCCTAAAACCGCTCCAATCCAATTAAAATTTGCAGTTTTTTTTTTCAATTTTTCAGTTTTTCGATTTTTGATTTATTCGGTTATTGGTTTTTCGGTTCGGTCACCGCGGTTTGAATCGATTTGGATTGGTTGATGAACACCCCTGATATATATATATATATATATATATATATATATATATGGTAAAATTATTTCTGCAACCGCTTTACGTACAACAACGACAGGTGTATGGTTATGATTCTCCACATTTAATGATTCTCCATATATAAAATAAAATGCAATAACAAGTCTTTCATAAACTTGGCATAATTGGGCATGCAAGCCAGAGCTTCAACAAAGGGAATGTTGACATGCAATTTCTTGAATATATCAAGAAATCTGTCATAATGTTGCTTCTGAGCATCCTTCTTGAATCTTTCAGGATAGGGTGCCATGGCCCTCACATATTCGGGACTCAATTCATGCTTTTTCTTTTCCATTGGCTTCACCACTTCAGCAGGTTTTTCAATTTCTTTTTCTTTTTCTGGCTCACCTGCAGTGTCTAACTTTTCTTTAACCTCAGGAGATGGAAGTATTTTTCCACTTCTAATTGTGATGGCCATACAATCTTCCCTCGGATTGGTGACTGTGTTACTAGGGAAGGTGCCTGGAGTTCTATCAGCAATTTGCTTAGCCAGTTGGCCAATTTGTGTCTCCAAATTTCTGATAGAAGCCTGTGTGTTCTTGGTATATTGGCCCTTGTCTCTTCCATGAAGGCATTGGAGTGTTGAGCCATCTGTCCCACTAGCTTCTCCAAATTAGAGGGTTCCTTAGCTGGAATTGGTGGAGGCTGTAGATAATTGTTAGAACTATAATCAAGACCACCTCCTTGACCTCTCCTCTGAAAATTGGTATTTCCAGAAGGGAAATTCTGATTCCTCGGACTGTTTCGTGGCGGAGATCTTTGATCATACCATACCCCATTCGCCTGCACTTGTTGAGGGGAGTCAGAAGATAATATAGATGAACAGTCATTGGATTCATGGTCACCCTTGCAGTACTCACAAACTACTGAAGCAGCTTGGGCTTGGACACTAGAGAGTTGCATCTTGTCAAGCCTCGATGTTAGATTTGCCATTTGCTGTGATAACAATTTATTTTCAGCTAGCACTGCATCATTATTGTCCAGGTGAAGAATACCTCTCTTAGACTTAGATGGCAACCCTTCATTTTCATTGGCAGCCATTCTTTCAATCAATGCAAGAGTCTCATTTGCTCTCATCGATTTGATGCTACCACCTGCTGCACCATTCAGGACCATCCGGATTGCCGGTTTACAACCGTTGAAGAAGATCCGGACCTGATCACCATTGGTCATAGGGTAATGAGGACACCTCCTCATTAGATCTTTGAAGCGATTCCAAGCTGCACACATAGTTTCACCCTCAACTTGAGTGAAATTGGTGATATCATTCACCATTTGATTGTACCTCTCCATTGAGAAGAATTCAGCAAAGAACTTGTTTGATAAATTCTCCCATGAGGGAATACTTCTCGCAGGTTGCCTCTCCAACCAATTCAAAGCTTTTCCTTTAAGAGCAAAAGGGAACAGCCTTAACCGAATTGCATCGTTGGACACTTGAGGATGCTTGGTCGAATCACAGATCATCAGGAATCTGTTTATGAACCTATGAGGGTCTTCATCAACCTCTCCACCAAACTGAGCTCTCTCTACTAGTCAAATATTATCAGACTTGAGCTCCCAATTATTGTTGCCCACTTTAGGATGGACAATGCTTGCATTGGGTCTATTGAATAATGGAGTCAGAATGGTATCCATGAGCGGATTGTCCTCTTCATTGTTCCCTGCCATGGTGTATTCTTCTTCTGACAGAATATCTAACTCGTTGAATACAAGGTTCTTCCGAGCAAATTTCCTGTTTTTCTTCTCTGTCCTTGTGATCTCCAAATCAAGTGGGAACTCGGGCTCTTTACCTGGCATACAACTTGGAAAAGAGATTAGTAGCACTTGTTCAAATATCACAAAAAAAAAATCAAAAAAAAAAATAAAAATAAAAGAAAAATCCAATCTTAAAAATCAAAATTAATTGATATAAGAAACGCCAATCCCCTGCAACGGCGCCAAAAACTTGATGCTTCCCGGCAAGTATACCGATCGCACAAGTAATAAAGTGATAAATAATGTTCGTCTCCACAGGGATTGTGATCTTATATTAATTAATATTCCTTTAAAGAATGGATGAGTTTAAACGGTTTTCACAAGTATTGTCAATTGGTGTGAATATGATGACTAAAAATAAAGACTTGTTTTTGTATTTTTATATTGAGAAAAAGAACAATAAAATAAGAATTGATGTTTTGAAATGCGAGAAAAACATTGTAGCTAGAGCGCACTCACCTTAAGATCCTCACTTCTTACTTTGGATTGATTTACAATATTCATTTATAAAACTACTCGGATAAATTATTATCTAAAATAATTAGTTAAATCCCAATCCCTTGGCAATTTAACCCTTTAATTTCAATTGGAATCCTAATCCCTTAGTAACCCCTCATGAAAATTAAGCGATGAACTCTATAATTTAAGCATCCGCAATTCAATACACATCTATTCCTACCCCCTTTCAGGATGAAAACCCCAATATCCCTATCTAGGGTTCTAACCCTCAGACTAATATCAACTATTAGAGTGATCAATTCTAATAAAGAAAATATAAAATACGCGCAGGATAGAGATAAAGACAATTTATATAAACGAGTAAAAGTAAACCAATCCGTCGTAACAAGGGTTCACATAGGGTTTGTGACCCTAACTACAATAAAAAGAACTAGCCAAGCATAATCATGGCTAAAAATAATCCAATATTCAAAAGCATAAAATTAAAGAGAAAAAAAGAAGAAGAAGAACTTGCTCTTCAGAATCCTCTCGGAGCTCCGCCGTCGTCTCTCTCAGTAGAATAAGTCTGAATCCCTAATTCTGTCATAAGGATTTTATTTATAAGCCTCTTTTCTTTCTTCCAAAATTACCCTTCGCACAGCACGGTCAAATTTCCCGCAAACCGGTGCCAGTTGGCGTCGGTGTGGCGCCGGTTCGCGGCACGTTTCTGTCCAATTCAGAAAAGTCGGACCTGATTGCACGTAAACTGGCGCCAGTTGGCGCCATTCTTCACCTTTTTGGGCGCCACTTGGCGCCACTTTCTCTTGTATTTTGGGCGCCTAGTGGCGCCACTTTTGGTGCTAGGCGGCGCCATGTTGGCGCTAGGTAGCGCCATGTGGTAGTCTCCGGCGCAAAATTCGTAAACTGGCGCGGGTTCGCGCCAGTGTGGTGCCGGTCTGCGCCATTCTTCTGGAATTTGTAGTGTGCTGCACCCGTGTGAAGTTGCGTTAACAGACTTGTATAATTTTGCAATTTTTACTCCTTTTATCTGTTATAAACACAACCAATAGGTGAAAAATATTATTGAAAAGAAAGAATCAATATAATTAGCAAATATGTATTTAAGTTGCTCTTTTTTGACTCAATTCTTATCAATTTTAACACAAAAAATCACACTTGCCAGAGGCACATCAAACTATTCCCAGATTTAAACGTTGCTGTTCCCAGCAATGTACAGTCTCAATCCAGGAAACAATCAATTATTCCAACATAACTTCACACAGACAATCAATACATCACTATGCTAAGCATGACTGAATCAATGCAAAGAACTCCTAACAATGCCTTCTATTCTCATGAAAATGTCAGAATCTAGCTTGAACACCCCTCACCAAGATAAACATATAACGCTTAGCACTCAAGTGTTTGGGGGAATAACAATCACTCAATCCATCACAGCAATAGCAATACCATAAGCTTGATCATATTCTAAAAAATTCTTAAAAATGAAGAATCAAACACATGCATCAATTGATCAAAAGGACTTCACAGGTTGTAACTTGGCCGGGTTAATAGGTAAGAATATATGGACAGTAGCTCAAACAACAATGAGATTGAAAAACTGGTATTATTTCACTTTAACACATTCAACTCAATGGCTTTGTGTGCCCCACATTACGAGAGAAATATACTCTAGTCTTTTTCTGGTTCACTTTTTTCCCGGAAGAGCAACAAAAAGTATACAGGACATGTTGAATAACAGATACCTGCTCTCAAGATGCATATTCAAATAATAGAAGATTATCATTAAAAAATCAGTGTGAGGTTGGCGAGGCTCCCCTTCTTATTACCACTGGCTTCCATTTCTTCTGCTCCACAGCAAGGGAAATGAGGTGAGCTAGCCTTTCCATACAAAGAACGAGGAATAAGGGGAAAGTGGATCGCCTTTTCTCAAGCCTCTGGAACGCCAAAACTCTTGTGTAGTCGCATCATTCCATAGCACGTTCATTGTACATGAGGACACGCACTCCATAATAAGATTTATCAGGCTTGCAGGGAATCTCGTGTCTCGGAGGGTATCCTTTAGGAATCCCCAACCGATTCTATCGTAGGCTTTCTCTAGGTCCACATTGATTGCCATCCATCCTTTAGTGCCTCTCCTGGTTGTAAGAACCTGCACCGTTAATTAAGGAAATTAATTAATTAATTATGTGAAATTAGGAAATAATTCCATAATTGACCCTAATAATTATTATGAGGCTTTAATAATTATAGTAAGTGATTAAGAATTCTGAAAGTCGCTTTTCGGAAGAAAAGTGTAGATACCGGTTCTGCTAGTCGGTATAAATGCGTACCGAAAAAGTATCCCGGAAAATTATAATAAGTGCATGATAATTACTAGAATAATATGTAGGACTTGTAAAACGAGTTTCAAGTCAAAATAATGAGAACTGGTGTCAGAAACTGGTACAGGCTATGAAAAGCGCGTACCGGAAAGGTTCTCCGAAAATTATAAGAAAAATATGTTAATTCTTGTAAAATTGAGTAGGTTAAGAATCCTGAGTTTGGGATTAAAATGCTAAGCGTAGCAATTAAAGCTAATATTGTGTGTTTATGGCTTAAGTGGGCCTATATAAGGCCATGGCACACATCTCTAGGTCAGAAATGGTGCCTCCTACGTGACATTTTGAGAGCTTGGCTGTTGTCACCCTTCTCCTTGGTCACCTTTGCATGAAACACCTTCAATCCACCTCTTTTCTTGGATTTCTTCACACTTTCTCCTTGTAAACACCTTGGGTGGGTGGGAAATACTTTGGTGAAGGTGTTGTGAGCTCCATTTATGAGTTGGTGGGTTGTCTTGAGTGCTTTTGGTTGCTGACTTGGGAGGTTGAGGTTGTTGTGCCATTGTTGTGGCATTTTGAGCTTCAAGAAGCCTTCTTTGTGAAGAAAGGGCCAAGGTTTGGTAGCATTTTCGTGCACCCTTGAAGTCTGTACCTTGGAGCTGTTGTGTGAGCTCCAAGAGTAGCCTTTTTGCCTCTGTTTTGAACCTTGGTGAGTTGTACCAACCTTGGTCTTGAGTCTTGTTGCTTAAAGATGAAGTCTTGGCATGTTAATGAATTAAACAAGTAACCAACTGTCATATGAACCTCAATGAACCTTAAGATGCATGTTTAATCTTCTAGAAGTGTTAAAAATGGAACCTTGGAAGGATATCTTCGCGAAATGCAGAAACTGCATTCTGTCGCAAAATATCTGGATATTTACTGTGGAATATCCGGATATTGATATCCGGATATTGCCAGAGTGATATCCAGATATTGGATATCCGGATATTGCCTGTGAGATATCCGGATATGTCCCCGAGGAATATCCGGATATTTTGGGTTTGCGAGGAACAGTAGCGTACTGTTCATCCAGAACTGATCTATGGGTTTGTGGACCCTAGTTTGAGGAAGTTGAACTTCTGTAATTAATTAATGTAAGTCAGAATCATTGATTAAGGGCTTATGGCTTGTGTGAAGCCTTAAGACGTAAAACGCAATGGAAAGGCGTTGTCTTAATGTTGTATGCTTGTGGTGCATGTTTATTGATATATTATTGGTCCATAATAGATTGTGAATCTGCTGTGTTTGGACTTTGAGCTGTGGACTCTTAGCTTTGGGTGTTAGCTTGCAAGGTAAGCTTTCATGTCCTCGGTTTAGCCATGTTGTGGCTCCACCATGTCCCATGGGGTATGGTTATATGCATGTTGTGTTACATACTTTGGATATTTTGAAATGCTTTTGAGCTGATATGTGCAATGGCTTATAATATGTATGTGTTGTTTCCACTTAGTCGGTAAGCCTGAGTATGTGGCGTCATACAAGATGGTGAGTCCGTGGGTGGGTGCAAGTAGCGTCTTGCATATTGTGTGGGTAATAGACGTATTCCTGCATTTCTCTGACCAGTAGAATGGAATTGACACATATGACATGATTATCTGCTGCATTGCACTATTTTAGAACTGATGATGAGAAACTGCTTTTAAACTTATATTGCACATGTAAGTGAGCTTGGGGTAGAAGATCCTTGAGGACCCCTTGTCTTACTGAGATTTCTTGTTTAGAGATCTCACCCCACGTTTGGGGAATGCTTATTTCAGGTTTAGGTAGTATGGTGACTGATGCCTCTGGCGGCAAGGGGCCAAAGCTTAGTTGATGATTTTACTGCTTATTTGCTAGCATGACTGGATTGAATGTTGTTTATGTTTTCCACATTATGATTATTATGTTGCTGCTGAGTTGAGAGACTATGTTGGGCTTTGTTGCCTTATTTGGGTGAGCATGGGAGTTGTCCATGCCACTATGTTGTTAGTACTTTTGAGTCGAGTTGTATAAACTGCTAGTGGTCCGGTCTACGTGTTGTAGTTCTGTGACTAGAGACATACATTATGTTATTTTAATTAATGAGGTAATTTAGTTAGTTGTTTTATTGCAATTGCATACAGGCGATATTTTATTAATTGATTAATAAGCAAGTTGGTAACGATAATGACTTCATAATTGAAAAGAAAAAGATATTCCGCATTTTTTAATTAAGCGCAGCTTAATACGATAGTATGATAACATTACCGGATATATACGAGGTGTTACACTAGTCCTTATTGAGTGAATAATCTCTTAAGCAATTGTCATATTGTCAGAGCCTTGTCTACCTCTTATAAAACTGCACTCGTTAGGCATCACCAGCTTATCCATCTGCAATTTTAAACGATTAGTAATAATTTTTGTTACCGTTTTGTAAATTACATTGCATAAGCTAATCGGCCAAAAGTCCTTGAAAGTTTGAGGGGTCCCTAGTTTAGGGACCAGACACAGTAAAGTGTGATTCACATCTTGTATTCGGTGGGAATTGTTAAAGACATCTTGAATGTAATTGCAGAAAAAAATTTCCTACAATATCCCATTGACTTTGAAAAAAGATGCAATGCAGCATATAATCATGTCATGTGTGTCAAAATCCTACTGGCCAGAGAACATGCAGGAATTACATACGTCTACAACCTACAATCAGTGCAAGACGCTACTTGCACCAACCCACATAATCACCATCTTGTATGATGCTACATACTCAGGCTTACCGTCTAGGTGGAACAACACATATATATCATAAGACACTTGCACTTAACAGCTCAATAGCATTTCAAATATCAATACATGAAAACACATCATGCATATAAACCATCCCTCCATGAGGTATGGTGGAACCAACAATGGCAAAATCGAGGACACGAAAGCATACCTCGCAAGCTAACTAGTGCAAGACGCCACTTGCACCCACCCACAGTGTCACCATCTTGTATAACGCCATATACTCAGGCTTACTGTCTAAGTGGAACAACATATACATGTTAAAAGCAATTGCACATACAGCTCAACAACATTTTTAATTATCAAAGCATATAAACACATCATGCATATAAACCATTTCCCCATGGTGTATGGTGGAACCACACAATGGCTAAACCGAGGACACGAAAGCTTACCTTGCAAGGTAACTATCCAAGCCAAGAGTCCGCACTAGCTCAAGCCCACAAACAGCACAATTAAAATCTGTTATACAGTAATTAATCATCAATAACCATTGACCAAGGTTACACTAAGTGATTAAAGCTTTCCATATCATTTTAAGTCAATTTAGGCAGTTTCTGCAGGAGGTATTCGAATACTCCCCGATGAGTATTCGAATACTCCATGCCTCCAGAAAGTATCCGAATACTTTCACTTAAGTATTCAAATACCACAAAGTATTCGACTACTTTACCCCCAGTATCCGAATACCACAGTATCCGAATACCAAATACCCCAATAATCATATCAATAATCATACTCTACAAGCATAAGACATAAAGACAACGCCTTTCCTTTACGTTACATGTCTTTAGGCTTCTCACGAAGCCACAAGCCCTTAATCATTTTGATTTTGACTTAGATATCCATTACAGAAGTCCAACTCCATCAATCTAGGGTCCACAAACCCATAACTCAGTTATGCATGAACAATACAGTTACTGTGTAACATCCCGGGCGCTGACGAGGGCGGGGAGTGATCGCCGGTGCGAAAGGGCATGGACAAGGAACGACTCCCGGCAGGCTTTAGCGACGGGGTATATGAATGAATCGAATCAACACCCGAAAGAGAGGGATTCCAGAGACTGTGCTGGTATGAGACAGCACAGTTGAGAATAGCTTATAAGAATTAATTGGTACTACCTATACTAACAAGATGCATCTACTTTTTGGTAGCCCGGAACGGAAGAATTCCATAATTAAGCGTGCTTGACTTGGAGCAATTCTGGAATGGTGACCTCATGGGAAGTTTTCCGAGGAAGTGTGCAAGTGAGGAAAAAGCACACTGAAAAGTCTCCTGTTAGTATGTGGGGATAGTCATTGATTCTTGAAGCGGCTGGGCGTCACAAGTGGTATCAGAGCAGGGCCTCTCTTTCAGTACGGTGTGGTTCGAGGACGAACAAGGCGGAAGCTGGTGGACATGTAACATCCCGGGCGCTGACGAGGGCGGGGAGTGATCACCGGTGCGAAAGGGCATGGACAAGGAGCGGCTCCCGGCAGGCTTTTAGCGACGGGGTACATGAATGAATCGAATCAACACCCGAAAGAGAGGGATTCCAGAGACTGTGCTGGTATGGGACAGCACAGTTGGGAATAGCTTATAAGAATTAATTGGCACTACCTATACTAACAAGATGCATCTACTTTTCGGTAGTCCGGAACGGAAGAACTCCATAGTTAAGCGTGCTTGACTTGGAGCAATTCTGGAATGGATGACCTCCTGGGAAGTTTTCCGAGGAAGTGTGCAAGTGAGGAAAAAGCACACTGAAAAGTCTCGTGTTAATATGTGATGCATCACATACTGTTCTCGAAAACTCAGAATATCCGGATATCCACATCCGGATATCTCAGGGCCATATCCGGATATCAATATCCGGATATTTCGCGACAAAATGCAGTATCTGCATTTCGCGAGCTATCACTCCCAAGATTGGGTTTTTAACACTTTAAAACGTTAAAGCATGCATCTTTAAGCCTTTTTAGACCAGTTATCACGTTGGTTACTTGTTCATCTTATTAACATGTCAAGATACAACCTTTAAACAAGGAAAACTCATGATCAAAGTTGGTGACACTTACCCAAGGTTCAAATCAGAGCAACAATGGCTAATGGAGCTCACCAATCAGCCCCCAAGGTTCTGTTTCCACAAGGACACGAAAATGACAAGCAAGCAAGGTTCTTTCTCACCAAAGGTGGCTCCTTGAAGCTCAACAAGCAAGGAACAATGGCTTCCCAACACTCAACCCAACAAGTCAGCCTTCAAACTGCCACACACAGTAACCTTACTCAGCCACAAGGTTCACACTCCCACCCAAGTCTCCCTTACACTCAACTATGAGGTTTAGATGGAGGAAACTAGAAGAAAGTTGATCACTTTAAGGAGTTTTTGGAAGAAAATGGAGGTAGAAGGCTTGGAGAGCACCAACACAGAAATGGAGGCACAATGGACACGTAGAAAACTGATAGGATCAATCTAGATTAATGTGCCATGACTATTTATAGGCGGATTAAACTTAATCACACTGTATTAGCGCTAATAGCTACGCTTAGTATTTTAATCCCAAACTCAAGATTCTGAACCTACTTATTTTTCTAAGATTTGTCATATTTTTATTTTATTTTTTGCAGCACCTTTCTGGTACGCGCTTTGACATAGCCAGTTTCAGTTCTGGTACTAGTTCTCATTATTTTGAATTGAAACTTGTTTTACAAGTCCTATATATTATTCTAGGAATATTCATGCACTTATTGTAATTTTTCGGGATACTTTATCGGTACGCACTTATACTGTGGAGCAGAACCGATATCTTCACTTTTCGTCAGAAATATGACTTTCAGCATTCTTAAACACTTACTATAATTATTTAAGCCTTCTCATAATTATTAGGGTCAATTATAGAATTATTTCTTAATTCTCATATTTATTTAATTAATTTCCATAATTAACGGTGCGGGTTCTTACAGTTTGCACCCTACACTTACAAAATCGTCCGCAAGACAACACCAATCAATCACTTTATATCAATCGTGATTTTTCCACCGGCAAAAATATTAATTTAATGCTTTTTAATAAAATAATTACGCATTTATTACAGTTTTGGAAATAATTATCGAAATACTGCACAATGTGACGCCCCATTTTAGGCGTCTCCCGTGTAAGAACCTGCACCGCTAATTAAGGAAATTAATTAATTAAAAGTGGGAATTAGGAAATAATTCCATAATTTACCCTAATAATTATTATGAGGCTTTAATAATTATGGTAAGTGATTAAGAATGCTGAAAGTCGCTTTTCAGACGAAAAGTGCATATACCGGTTCTGCTATTCGGTATAAATGCATACCGATGAAGTATCCCGAAAAATTATAATAAGTGCATGAATATTCCTAGAATATTATATAGGACTTGTAAAACAAGTTTCAAGTTAAAATAATGAGAACTGGTGCCAGAACTGATAGTGACTATGGAAAAGCGCGTATCAGAAAGGTGCTGCGAAAAATAAAATAAAAATATGATAAATCTTAGAAAAATGAGTAGGTTCAGATTCCAAAGTTTGGGATTAAAATGCTTAGCGTAGCAATTAGCGATAATACTGTGTATTTAATTCCTGAGTGGCTATAAATACACTTATTTGCACAAGACCCTAGACATTCCTATTGTCCTTCATGAGGCTCCTTGGGTGGCTGACCAGAAACACTATTCCATTGGTCTCCTTCTCCATTTCTTGAGCCAAGTTGTCATCTTTTGCATTGATCCTTCTCTCCTTTTCCTTGTAAACACTTGTGGGCTTCATTGTGAGGGTGAGAGGTAGCCTTTTGTGAGTTTCCAGACACTGTGGGTTGGAGTTTGGGGGCTGAGTTCATAGAGTGGGTGGTGGAAGCCATTATCTTGGTGTTTTGTGTCTCAAGTTGTGACCTTTGAAGAGAAAGGACTCTCCTTGAGGTACCATTTTTGTGCACTTGGAAACCAGAATCTAGAGGAGCTGTTGTGGGAGCTCCAAGAGCTTTCCTTTTTTGTTTGAAGCCTTGGGTGAGTGTCACCAACCTTGATCTTGAGTTTCCTTGCTTAAAAGATGAAACCTTGGCATGTTAATGAGTTAAACAAGTATGTAATCTGTATATGAACTTAAAAGAGGATAAAAATGCATGCTTTAACGTTGGATTGGGTTAAAAACCAACCTTGTAAGTGGTATTTCGCGAAATGCAGATTCTGAGTTTTTGCCGCGAAGTATCTGGATATTTGGTGGGAATTATCCGGATATGGGGTTCTGAATATCCGGATATTTGATATCCGGATATTTCCAGTGAGATATCCGGATATTGATATCCGGATATGCCCCCGAGAGATTTCCGGATATTCCCTCGATAGATATCCAGATATTCTGGGTTTTCGAAGAACAGTGGTTGCACTGTTCATACATAATGATATTTATGGGTTTGTGGACCCATGATGGGTTATGTTGAACCTCTGTAATAATTAACTAAGTCAGAATCTAATTGATTAAGGGCTTGTGGCTTTGTGAGGAGCCTAAAGACGTAAAACGTAAGAGAAAGGCGTCGTCTTAGTGAGTATGCTTATAGAATATGAATATTGATGTTATAATTGGTCTAAAGAGATTGTGATCTTGCTGTTTGTGGACTTTGAGATTGTGTAGACTCTTGGCTTGAATAGCTAGCTTTCAAGGTAAGCTTTCGTGTCCTCGGTTTAGCCATTGTTGGTTCCACCATGTCCCATGGGGTGGTTATATGCATGATGTTGTTTTCATGATATATTGATTGTGAAATGTTGTTGAGTCGTTATATGCGAGTGCCTTTATGATATGCATGTGGTGTTCCACCTATACGGTAAGCCTGAGTATGTGGTACATACAAGCGGGTGAGGCTGTGGGTAAGGTGCAAGCGGTGTTCCTTGTACTTATTGTGGGGTTGTAGACGTACGTCCTGCATTTCTATGGCCAGTAGAATAGTTTTGACACACATGGCATGAATATCTGTTGCACTGCATAGTTTTGAAACTTATACTGTTAAATGCTTTTGAACTTATATTGCACATGTAAGTGAGCTTGAGGTGGAAGATCCTTGAGGACCCCTTGTTTAGAGATCTCACCCCACGTTTGGGGGCGCTTATTTCAGGTTCAGGTAACCAGGGGGTCGATACCTCTAGTGGCAGGAGGCCAGAGCTTAGTTGATACCTATTTTTGCTGATATTCTTGGATGCTGGATCCTGTTTACTGCTTTGTGCTTTTAGATTCAGTTATGGATTACATTGTTGCGACTCTGTTGTTATGTTGTCTATTTGGTGAGCATGGGGTTTGTCCATGCCATGTTGACTTGTCTATGTTTTAGTTTGGATTAGAGTTGTAATGATGTATCAGGATTATGTCCGGACTATGTGTTGTAGATCCGTGACTTTAGATACTCACTATTATTTTTTGAGGTATTTCAGTTAGTTATCCCTTGGCAATTACATACAGGCGATATTTTTTATGAAATTGATCAAGTAATCAACTTGGCTAAGATTAATGACGTCATAATTGAACAGAAAAAGATATTCTGCATTTTTAATTAAGCGTGGCTTAATACGATGACATGTTAACAAATCGGGTATACACGGGGTGTTACATCTCGTGTCACATGTGACGCCCAAAATGGGGCGTCACATGTGTGACCCTATAAATCCCCCTACCACTCCTTCACTCTTCACACCTCTTCACACCTCTTCTCTCACTCTTCATATCTCTTCTCTACCAAAATTCCTGACATCATACACACATAATCCTTTATCTTTAATTTAGTATTTTAATTTTATTTCTTATTCTTTTTAAGAATGAGTTCACATCCTAATTCTGTTCGTGTTGTGTTATATTACAATGGTAGGAAGGTAGACGGTCGACGAGGTGTTATGTTTGAAGGTGAAAAAAGGCCGACACGTATCCAACGCAACACAACCATTGGCGAACTGCATCAGAGAATTCGACAGAAGTTAAGTCTTCAAGGAAACCAATGTATCACTCAGATCACGACAAGGTTATGGCAATGTGATAAATACATTAGTTTGCAAGTGGTAGACAATGAAGACGTGGAGATGACAATGGAAGAATTTTTCAACCAGTCAAGGACAGATTTGCTGGAGTTGTATGTCGACATCGCCGCAGCGGAGAATGTTCCATTACCGGTGAGGTCAGTTGATTTAAATTATCCCCGTCTTCCATCAATGTCTGCCGCTCATGCGTCTCCAGTTGGTTACATTTCTGAGGGAGATGAAAATGATCCGACTTGGGAAATGCACGACGAAGACGACGACGATGATGATGAAAATACCGCAATGGAAGAACGTCTTCTAGCGGAGGATGCTAGTGCTTCAGAAGGAGATGAAGGTGGTGAGATGGGTGCGTCTCAAATCCCAGTATACCATGAACCAGTGGTCGCGCAAATGCCTCAATTCATTGACGTTGCATCTGCCCCATTAGGTAATCATTATGAAGGTAATTGATATAATTTGTATATACCTGAATTGGTACCTGATTTAATACCTGATTTAGTACGTTAGTATTAAAAAGTTTTAATTATCAGATGCAGGTGACGAAGCTATTGTTCCTTTTTGGGAAGGAATTCCGCATTATTCGTACATTGATTGGAGTTATCGGAGCTAACAAGAATCATGCACTGATGGTACGGTTTCAGGATCGGGTTCAGTACAAGGTCCGTGGCAACTGGGTGACAAGTTATTTGTGAACCAAGAATTTGCAACAAAAAAAGATGTCCAAGTGGCACTTAAGCACAACCTGATTAAGGAGCATCAAGAAGCAATTGTAATTGAGAGCTCGCCTGCAAAGTTATCCATGAAATGTTGTGCGTATGATAAAGGTTTCCTATGGCGCGTTAGTGCGATCAAACCAGTGTTTGGTGAAAATTGGAAGATTACGAGATGGAGCGGAGATCACAATTGTTTGAATGACCACATTTCCCAAGGACATAGATAGCTCAATGCAGACGTTATTGCGAATCTCGTTCTAGGTACGTATTTTTTTCAATGAGATGTCAACGTTTACATACTGCTGTGTAATTAAATTCGTTCTATGTTACGAAGTCTGTAATCTCTTCAATGCAGGGATGATAAGGGAAGAACCATCTGTCTCAATCTCTTTGGTTCAAGAAAGGATAACCTCTAAATATGGCTTTAAAGTTTCCTACAGAAAGGCATGGTATGCGAAGCAGAAAGCAATGGCAATTATGTACGGTGATTGGGAGGAATCATATGCTTTTTTGCCAAGGTGGTGCGAATACATGCTTCGCTTTTCTCCAGGTTTATTTTATCATATCCAATCGGTGAGGTAGTCTGTGACCACCTCTAGAATAGTGCCGGTAGGTGGCCCCCTTGTGCTCTCCCACACCTGTTCTTCAGTCTCCTCACATGTTCCATATTCCACACTTTCTGTGAAATATGGCCACTCTGCGTCCTCTTATGAATGACGTTGTAAGAACCTGCACCGTTAATTAAGGAAATTAATTAATTATATATCAGATAATTGACCCTAATAATTATTAAAAGGCTCTAATAATTATAGTAAATGATTAAGAATGCTGAAAGTCGCTTTTCGGAAGAAAAGTGCAGATACCGGTTCCGCTAGTCGGTATAAATGCGTACCGATAAAGTATCCCAGAAAATTATAATAAGTGCACGATAATTCCTAGAATAATATATAGGACTTGTAAAACGAGTTTCAAGTTAAAATAATGAGAACTGGTGCCAGAAACTGATACTGGCTATAAAAAGCGTGTACCGGAAAGGTGCTCCGAAAAATATAAGAAAAATATGATAATTCTTGTAAAGTTGAGTAGGTTAAGAATCCTAAGTTTGGGATTAAAATTCTAAGTGTAGAAATTAAAGTTAATACTGTGTGTTAAATGCTTAAGTGACTATATATAGGCTTATTAAGGCAGAAAACCCTAGACACTTAGATTTCCTACGTGACTTATTGAGGGTGGCTGACCAGAATACTGTTCCATTGGTCTCCTCCCCCATTTCTTGAGCCAAGTTGTCACCTTTGCTTCATCTCTTCATCTCTAAACACCATTACCTTGGGTGGGTCGGTCTTGTGAGGTTGTGAGTGACTCCCTTGCTGAGTTGTAGCCCCTGGTTGATGGTGAGGAGGTGCTGACTTTGAGAGTTGGCTTGTGGGAGCTTGGGGTTGGTATTTTGAGCTTCAAAGTGCCACATCTGTGAAGAAAAGAGTCTTCTTGTTGTGCATTTTTTTGGCCCTTGGTTGCTGCACAGTGGAGTGGTGTAGGGAGCTCCTTTTCCCTGCCATTTTCTGTTTTGAGAAGCTTGGTATGCATACTCAACCTTTGATCATGAGTTTTTGGTTAGAAATGGAACCTTGATGCATGTAATGAGCTAAAGATGATAACCTAACGTTGGGTAATGCTTAACACACTTAGAAATGTATGTTTAAGTTTCTGTAATCGGTAAAAGTTGGACCTTTGGTTTGGATTTTCGCGAAATGCATAATCTGGGTTCTGTCGCGAAATATCCGGATATTTCGTTGTGAATATCCAGATATTGATATCAGGATATGGGTACCGGATATGGGGATCTGAATATCCGGATATGAATATCCGGATATTGGAAGAGAGATATCCGGATATTGATATCCGGATATGCCCTCGACGAATATCCAAATATTCTGAGATTTCGAAGAACAGTAGCTGCACTGTTCATACAGTAGGCTATTGGGGGGTTTGTGGACCCTAGATTGATGAATTTGAACTTCTGTTTTAATTGAACTAAGTCAGAATCAAGTGATTAAGGGCTTATGGCTTTATGTGAAGCCTTAAGACATAAATCGTAAGAGGAAAACATAGTCTTTATGTTTATGCTTATGAGCTATAAGTGTTGATATGCTTGCTGGTCCTAATCAGATTGTGATCTGTTGTGTGTTGGACTTGAGCTGTGTGGACTCTTGGCTGGGATAGCTAGCTTGCAAGGTAAGCTTTCGTGTCCTCGGTTTAGCCATGTTGTGGTTCAACCAAGACCCATGGGGGTATGGTTATATGCATGCTGTGTTACATGCTTTTGATGTTTTGGAAATGCTGTTGAGATGTTATATGCTAGTGCCTTTATGATATGCATGTGGTGTTCCACCTATACGGTAAGCCTGAGTATGTAGTACATACAATATGGTGAGGCTGTGGGTGAGGTGCAAGCGATGTTCCTTGTACTACATGTGTGTGATAGACGTATTCCTGCATTTCCTCTGGCCAGTAGAATAGTTACGACACACGTGGTATGAATATCTGTTGCACTGCATAGTTTTGGAACTTATACGGATATACTGCTTTTAGAACTTATATTGCACATGTAAGTGAGCTTGGGGTGGAAGATCTTTGAGGACCCCTTGTCTTACTGAGATTTCTGGTTTAGAGATCTCACCCCACGTTTGGGGAATGCTTATTTCAGGTTCAGGTAATGCGGGGGTTGAGACCTCTAGTGGCAGGGGGCCAGAGCTTAGCTGATAGATGATACTTGTTTATGCTGCTTATGCTGATATGCTGTTCTGATTTGATGTTGGATCTTGTTTACTGTCTTATGCTTTTAGATTCAGTTTATGGATTTCTTTATTGAGACTCTGTTGGTTATGCTGTTGATTTGGTGAGCATGAGGATTGTCCACGCCACATAGACTTGGTTATGTCTTGTTTCACTTGGAGTTGTAATAATATATCAGGATATTGTCCGGACTACGTGTTGTAGATCTGTGATTTTAGATACTCACTTTATCTATGTTATGAGGTATTTCAGTTAGATGTTTATTTTCAATTTACATACAGGCGATATTTTATGAAATTGATTAAGTAATCAACTTGGCTATGTATAATCACGTCATAATTGAAAAGAAAAAAAGATATTCCACATTTTTAATTAAGCGGAGCTTAATACGATGATATGTTAACAAACCGGGTATACACGGGGTGTTACAGACGTCCCATCTATATGGTCCAGGTATGATGTACATGCTAGGATCGGTAGGCTCTGGATCCGATGCAGAACCCGAAGATGATGATGAATCAGCCATGACCCTAGACTATATAATATAAATCAACATTGAAATTAATCACATGTAACAACACATTTTATGTACAAATTAATTAAGCAATGCCCTAATTTATTATAAAAAATATTAAGCATAAACCCTACGTTTTTACTACAATCGTAATTAATGAAATCATATTAATACGTAGTACAATAATTCATTGGTCAAATAATAATAATAAAACGTCGGACACAAATTAAAGCATACTGACATAATACTTAACCCTAAGTCACTAATAATTTTGTAAATATGTACTAATAATAACATCATACAAAATTTACGAAGTCACTGTCACTATTTTCTAAATCACTAATTAATACGCTAAACCCCAATGCATAATTAAATATTAATATTAATAACTACGTAACAAAAAAATTACTAAATCATTACAACATTCATAGCATGGTATAAAATTTCTAAGTGACTATCCTTATATTCTAAGTCTCTAATATACGATAATCCTAACATGTTCGCAAGGTAGCACTGTAATTTAAATGTATAAATAGCAGGTATTACGAACTTACCTAAGTTGGCAGAACTTCGCTACGAAAATTTTCGCGTTCGGTCGGGAGCACAATCCGTGGTTAGAGAGAGGTGAAATGGTAAGAGTGAGTAGTGAAATGGTAAAAATGGGGGTATTTATAGGGCTGCACAATGTGACGCCCCATTTTGAGCGTCTTCCCTTAAGGTCAGACGCCCAGACGCTCAAAATTGGGCGTCACATTATGCAGTAAATCTGTAATTATTCCTAAAATTATAATAAATGCGTAATTATTTTATTAAAAAGCATTAAATTAATTTTTTTTGCTTTTTTCCACCTAAAGACGCGTTTCGGTTTCACTTGTGATGCCTTTTATTGTTGTCCTTGATCTTAATAGTCAATAGCACTCTTGTAGTGGGATACGATGAAACGCACCTTATTGAAGAGTCACACATTAATGAAACGAACCCCTGGACGCCTATTTCTTTAAAGTGGTCCTTTTTTTATTTTTGAAAAATTGAGCTTCCTTTTTTGCCCTTCACTTTTAATAATCTACAGACTAATTGGCTTTTGAATCTCTCAGGGAATTTTTAAAGTGATCCCGACTTGTTTCTTTAGAGTGATCTTTTTTTATTTTTGGAAAAATGAGCTTCACTTTTTTGCCCTCACTTTATTTTGGTGGACCCGGTACATATGGAACATTCTAAAAGTAGAAAACAACACGAGAGTCAGAGGAAATTTTCAAAAAAGGGAAGGGCAAAAAAGGAAGCTCATTTTTCCAAAAATAAAAAAGTATCACTCTAAAGAAATAAGCCAGGATCACTTTAAAAATTCCCCTAGACGAGAAGAGAGATTCAAAAGCCAATTAGTCTGTAGATTATTATGTATTGGGATAAGGAATTAAGTAAAAGCCCAAAGCGTCGTTATATTAATTAAGCTATCATTTTATCTTATTAAGTATTAACTAATTTATTGTTCCGTATCTTTTTCTTTTTTATATAATTGGGAGGTATCCTTATTCAACCTCCTCCGATCATCTTGTTCTCGGAGTACGGCCCAAAGGCTACCACCCTTTATTGGAACATTGGCTGTATTGAACTTCGCTACCGGAGGAAGGATGAGACTAATCCCTTTCGAGGAGAGAGACACGTCCTCTAACCTGTAAAGATTTTTCAAAAATTTAATTAAGACAAGGTTTGAACACCTGATCCAAATAATTTTTTTTTTTTGTGGAGAACTGACTACCCAAACAAACTGTTGAGAGTTTCAGTTCCCCGTATTTTTAAATTAGACATGAGAATGCGATGCTTAAATAGCCAATTCGGCTTAGTAATAAAATGTTAATAAAATTCCAAGATTTACTCTCTCTATTCTTTTTCTGTTCTACTTCTCTACTCTTTCCATGAACCTCCTGCTACAATAAACTACTAAAGTTTCCATTACTAGCGTAATTTTAGTTTCTTAGATGAATTAAATATCACTAAGTATTTTATTTCATTTTCAATTATTAAAAATCGATAAATTAGGTATTAAACCTGTCAGTAATAGAAAAATAGTTGTTTTTTTTTTTTTTTTTTGTGTATAATGTGCATCGTTTTAAGGACTATTTGATGGAGTCAGAATATTATATTTTGCACTTGCACATCTTGTTATCTCATATTAGACAATTACAAGATTTTTGTTCATGATTGAGACAGGATAAAGGAAGCTTTGTATTTTCTGATTGAAATTATCTAAGAGATTGTTAGCGGTATTTTGGAAAAATATGTTCTCAAGATGTCACAACTAATTTTTTTTTTTTGGAATGCAACCTCATATCGGCAATTAAAAATATGTATTCAAGGACCACTGAATAATAATTTTATAATTTAAGATGGCAATTCATTCATTTATTCATTTTGGACATTACAATAATTCGTATTATAAAATGCACTAAAATCTTCCATAAATCAGTCTTACGAACGTCATGGCTTATTCCATGCAATAAATTAAGAAATATATTTGTCTTTATTGTTTTTTCTAGTACACGAAATTGTCTTTTATGGAAAAACTATCCATAACGGATACATAATAAAATTGAATATACAAGAAATAAAATATCTAGACATGTAATAAAAAAATTCCAATTGATTCCATAATTCAAACTAAATTGGATATGAAATCTTAATCATCTTTTATTATTGAAATCTTAATTCTTAATCTCAATGTCTGATGAGGGAGGCGAGACATGGCTATGCCATGGTCCCCATTAATATTGTAATTTTATAATATATTTTTTGTAGATTTAATTGGGGCCCTCATAAAATAGTTAGATTTTCTGATCGTTTCTTTAGAAAAATGAAGAGGTAAAGGGTCTATTGCTTCCTTACTTCCCCCAAGTCACCCATAACAAGCTTTATCTCTGACTTCTTTCGTTCTCATATCATTCAATTTTTTAAAATTAAATAATAAAATTTTAAAATATAGTAAATAAGTAAAAATAAAGTATCGTTTCTACAAGATTTTTGTCCAACTACTTATTCACCGTATCGTTTCTATTTGGACAAAACAAATTAAATTCGGATAGAAGTGGTAATTAAAACTAAAGAAATTAAAAGATAGGCGTGATCAATATCAATAATATGTAGGGTTAATATCTTTGTTTGTTATGATCTTTTCATTCTGTTTTAATTCAATCCTCTCAATTTTGTTGTTAATTTAGTTAAAGCTCATTCCCTTATATCTTAGCATTTTACACAGACAAGAATGTGAACCCCTTAATTGACTCTCAAGTCGGTTTATGCCACAGGAAAAGAGAATTCATAAAGATAACATTTTGGTTACTCTTATCACTATGTGATCAAGTGAAATAATAGAAGAAAACAAAGGAAGAAATATGAGAAATTTCCATGGCTAGAGATTGGGAACATGTTACAATCTCTAACTTATTTATTTCCTCCTCGATCTGCCAAGGAAAATCCTTATTTCTCACAACACTATGCTATAACACTTGTTTGGCGACATAAAACAGTAGCGCGGGTTGGGCGCTATTTTGCCTGGTGTTTTACCTTCATCTTTTCAAGAATCAAAAAATTAAGATTAAATTATTTTTTTAAATAATGAAAATCCTAGGGTAAATAATAAAGTCCCATTTTGGTTAGAAAATAATTAAATAGGATCATATAAATGAAAAGACTTGTAAAAATAATACTATGAGATTTTAGTTAAAGATGTGATGTTAAAATCACTTGTTACAGGGGATTGCTGCTAGCGCATTTGAACAATAATACGAAAAATAGTTCTTTGATGTTGTTGGCCTTGCTAAAGAGTATGCAAGATATGCGCAAGTATATGCACCCACAAGTAATATATGGCGTATTTAAGACCTCAATATCGTTCCCACAAGGATCTTTCGGCGAAAAAGTACAAAAGAAAAAAATTGCAATTGCTCAAAACTAAATTTCTAAAAGAAATTAAAATTAAAATGGTTAAACAAAAATTGAAATGAACTAGAGATTACTGTTCACTCGAAGGGTTTTGATATAAAATTGAGATCACTTGCTTAATACACAAAATACAAGGTAGAAAATAAATGGAGAAATTATTTTTTTGGGATTTTTTTTTTTGATTATATTTTTTAATAAATCACTAAAAATTTAAATGAATAAAGAAAAATCAAAATTGAAAATTTTTTAAGAGTTCTAATTAGGAAAACTGGGTTGAGCTTTGATTCATTCCACAAAGATCCTGATGCCCAATTAGTTAATAAAATTCTTTAACAATTATTTTTCAATTGACAGACTAATGTAGATTTTTAATCCCTTAAAAACCTTTTTTCCCTTTTGTCTCAAACAACTTATTCTCCTAAGCTAGTGAGATTAAGAGCTTGAAGCTCAGGTCCTCATAGCCACATGGAGGAGTAGAAATCAACTCAGAAATACTCCCTCAAATAATCCCTTATTTGAGTCCATGAGCTCAACTCCTTATCCAGAGAGGATTATTTCCCAATAAACTTCTCCTGAGCAAACATCATCCATTCGGTCGAAATGGAAGAGCATTCAAATATACAAAATAGAGTTGAACTGCGGAAATTAAACATTCATATCAGAAAATAATTAACATCAGTCACTGTAGTTGGGGTCTCAACCTCCCAACCCTTGAGAGTTTAGCTCAAACCCATATGGATTGAGCTTAATAACAGGAACGAAGGAAAATGACAAAGAAAATAAGATGCAGAAATCTAAAATTACAGTACGAGTGTTATTCACAGAAATAGCCTCGTCACTGTGCTTGCATTTACAAAATCACAACTCAAAACTAAAAAATGAGGAATGACTTGATTTTTGCCTTAAGATCTGATAAGTCTCTTTAATGAGACTTAGAACATATGGTTTAGAGTGTAATTGGTGAGAAATGAATGACTTTTGTGATTAAAATACCCCAAAAACTTATGTTGGGCTTAAATTCTAATGGGCTTAAACTTGTTATTTTACAGGCCCATTTTGTTAACATTCATCAGAAAAGGAAAAGCAAGAAGAAAAGATATGGGCTGGACCTGTGTCAATCAAAAAGCCCAGATGAAGGAAAATTAAAGAAAGAAAGAGATAGGGATAGAAAGGAAGAGACAGAGTCAGAAACGAGAAGAAAAAGGCTGCTAGAAAACCCTAGCACACAACCGACCAAAGTTCCTGACCATAAATCGATTTGCAAAGCCAAACCGTTCTCTATATTTGGTTTATTTGTCAAGATTAACCCTCAATCACGGTTCATTGAGAGATTAACCAAACCCTAGTCACCCTTTCCTCATACAGAAAACGTCAAAACAACAACCCCTTGCTGAGTGGATGAGCTGGATACTTTTTGAGAGTGGAGGCTGGAGCGATTTGTGGGCGCAAGTCTACGTACGGGTTAAATGAGCAAAAATTCCATTCAGATTGTCTGAGGAAGGAGCTGCTGGGAACCACCTACCTGCAACGCGCGAGAAGCGCGTAACCCCTACTGAGCTGGAGAAGAAAAATCGTGCAGAGAAGGAAATGAGCCCTATAAAAAGGGATTGAGGAGTGAGTCATGCGTAGCTCTCCTGATTCTGATTTATCGTTTTTTTTAGTTTTTGCTTTCTGAACAATTTTTATTTTATTTTCTTTTAATTTCTATTTTGTAATGAGATTCTGGTTCATCTGATGAACTCGATGCATGTATTTACAGCACTGACATTGCTGGTTGTTAGGCTAGTGCTGTAATTTATTTTCTAGCATTTCTCTTTTGTAATTTCTTTAGTTTTCTGTCACTGTGTGTAAGCCTCATCCATATGGATAGTGGCTAACTTTTTAGAGGTTGGGTTTAGGTGATACCCAAACCTCAGTGCTTGTTAAATATTTGATTTTCTTGTTTTAATTTTTATATCTCAGTTGTTTAATGCTTTTTTCTAATGTTTAAAATTGTCTGCATTTTGGCCGAATGTCAGAGGTTTGGTTAGGATTTAGTTGTTGAGAAACAACTAATTCTGGATTCTGCATTAGACACATGGACTTAGATGAGAAATCATCTAAGGGATCTTTTATTTCTTTTTTACTTTACAATTTTATTTCTTTTATTTTCAAATAGTAACTCAGTTTTAAGCAATTACAAATTTTAGTCATTTCAAAACGCCAACGATCCTTGTGGGAACGATAACTGGGACTTATAACAGCCCTATATTACTTGTTGTCGCGTATACTTGCGCGCATTACTTGCACAACTGTTAGCAAGGAAACAAGATCCAAGTGGTTTTTTTTTGGGTTTAGGGAGAATGGGTTGTGGTTTTTGGGTGGCTGGTTTAGAAGAAAGAGGTCACGGTTTGGTGTGGTATGGTGAAGGGATTGAGAGGAGTGGTTCGAGTGGTGAGGGTTAGGGTTCGTGTTTTTGGGGGAAATGGGGAATACTCTGATTCTTAAGTATTTTGAATCGCACCAACCTTGTTTCTCTTTTTAGTGTGTTTTTGCATTGGGCTGCACGTATTATTGAGGCCCAACTTTTTTTTTTCTGCTGAGTGCCTTCACTTTTGGGCTTGGACTCTTCTTTATTTTTCTTTTCTTTTTTCATCTTCCATTGGTCTCCAATTTGGGTTTCTGCATAACTAGTATAACTAATGAGAGCTCTTAACAATTGCATGTAAATTATGATAAAACATAGATATAAGAGGATTAAATATGTCACCATATCACTAATCCTATTATTCTAAAGTCTCTTTTCAAAGACTTATCAGATATATTTTTGAACAATTGTGAAATATTCATTATCATCATGCAACCATTATTTTTAATTCTTAGATGAAGTATTACGTGACTTGAACACAAGAAAAATATATATTGCACATATTTGATTTTAGTATGTACTATTGTAGTATAAAATCAGGAAAAGATGGATAATTTTTCCTGTATTTTCTTCTTCATTGTCTTTTTTTTCTTACTTACCATTTGTCTGTTGGGCTATTCGATGTCTTGATTTAAATGTTTCACAATCCAAATTGCATAAGATATCTTAATAAATTAAATGATCGATAAAGCTAAAAGATTTAGATTTTAAGGTCAATTTCATTTGTTTTATAAAGATAGCAGAATTAATAATGTAAGAAAGTAAATTGAAGGTTTTTTTGACAATCAAAGAATATGCAGTTAGGACTTTGATTTCCCCCATTTTTGCTTTATGTTATGAATTAAATCCTTAAGTAATCGTACTTAAGATATTGCTAATCGATTCCTTTAAATTAATTAGGACTCAATACCTTGACATCCTAATTCCTTATAATCATGAAAGAATCCTAGTTCCCCAACTATTCCCTAAGAAGATAAGCATTAATATTAAGAACCACAAGATTGCACAATTGCACCATGTCTATTCCCAGAATCATAGGGATTATGATGAATTTATCATGCATGGATTTCATCTAACCAGTCTATAAAGATAAATTCATGCAATATAAAAAGGGAAAATTGCAATAAATATTTAATCCATAATCACAAAGGTTTAATTGGGTTTCATCTAATCCTAACTACAAAGAAATCTAGCCTAGCATAGCGAATTGAAAAAAACAAGAAGACATAGAAGCTTCCCCAAACTCTATTAGAGTGATGATATTGAGAATCTTCAAAATCCTCAGCGTATTCTTGAATTCAACCCACCTCCAGAGCTCCAAAGCATGAAAGATGCACTTCTATGACCAAAACAGGATTCAACTCTTCACAATCATCAAAAGGTTCTCAATTGGTTATGAAAATCCCTTTTTATATGTTTAAGATTCATGCCCTATGTTAATTCCACAAATTGGGCCTGAGTTAGACTGCAACAGGGCGCTAAAGCGCTGGTTAGCGCGCTTAAGCGCTCTGAAAACATATAACAAAAATATGTGAGGGCGCTAAATGTAACACCCCGTGTATACCCGGTTTGTTATCATATCATCGTATTAGCGCTGCTTAATTAAAATGCGAAAGTTAACTTTTTCTTTTCACTTACTACGTCATTAATATTAACTAAGTTGATTACTTAATCCTTTTTCAAAACATTGCCTATATGTAAATTGCAAATAAACAACTAATTGAAATACCTCATATATAAATATGTTTCTAGTCACGGAACTACAACACGTAGACTAGACAATATCCTGATAGATTATACAACTCAAGTCTAACTAAACATAACATAATCAATGTGGCATGAACAATCCTCATGCTCACCAAATAAGGAAATAAGCCCGACAAAGTCTCAGCTCAATAATCATATAATGGAAATATAACATAAAGCAGCATCCAATCCTAACAATATAATAATATAAGTTCCAAAATCTATGCAATGCAGCATATAATCATGTCATGTGTGTCAAAATCCTACTGGCCAGAGAACATGCAGGAATAACATACGTCTACAAACTACAATCAGTGCAAGACGTACTTGCACCCACCAACAGAATCACCATCTTGTATGACGCTACGTACTCAAGCTTATCGTCTAGGTGGAACAACACATACATATGATAAGGCACTTTCACTTAAGACCTCAATAGCATTTCAAATATCAATACATGAAAACACATCATACATATAAACCATCCCTCCATGAGGTATGGTGGAACCAACAATGGAAAAATCGAGGACACGAAAGCTTACCTCGCAAGCTAACAATCCAAGCCAAAGTCCACACTAGCTCAAGGTCCACAAACAACACAATCACAATCTGTTTAGACCAGCAATCATATCAATATTTATAATATAAGAGTTCATGACACAATGACAACGTTCTCTTTATCGTTTCCTGCCATTAGGCTTCTCCCAAAGCCATAAGCCCTTAATCCAATTGATTCTTACTTTCATTAATTATTACAGAGGTTTAACTTAACCAATCTAGGGTCCACAAATCCAAAATACAGTTCTGTATGAACAGAACATTGCACCACTCGCACTTTTCCTGAATATCCGGATATTTGTCGGGGGCATATCCGGATATTCATATCCGAATATCCAAAAGCCATATTCGGATATCAATATCCGGATATCATATCCGGATATTTCGCGACAGAATGCAGTTTCTGCATTTCACGAAGATATCCTCCAAAGACTCAATTTTTAACACTTATAAACGACCAAGCATACATCTTTAGACCCATTTAGATTAGTGATCAAGTTAGTTGCTTAATCATCTCATTAAACATGTCAAGACTTCACTTTTAACCAATAAAACTCATGAACAAAGGTCGTGATTCATACCAAAGGTTCAAAACAGAGCAAATGAGTGGTCTTGGAGCTCACAAACCAGCCACAAGATTCTGACTTCAAGGGTACACGAAAATGGCACTCAAGCAAGGTCCTTTCTTCACAAAGGTCACCACTTGGAGCTCTAACAACCAAAATAATGGCTCTCATGTAACACCCCGTATATATCCGGTAATGTTATCATAATATCATATTAAGCTGCGCTTAATTAAAATGCGGAATTACTTTTTCTTTTCAATTATGATGCCATTAACACTACCAATCTTACTTAATAATCAATTAATAAAACATCGCCTGTATGTAATTGCAATAAAACAACTAACTGAAATACCTCATAACATAGATAATATAAGTGTGGCTCTAGTCACGGAACTACAACAACGTAGACCGGACCATCTAACAGTTTATACAACTCCAAACTAAAAGTACTAACAGAAAGTGTCATGGACAATCCCCATGCTCACTCAAATAAGGCAACATGCCCAACATCAGTCTCAACAACAACATATCATAAATAACGGAAAACATAAACAGCATCCAAACCCAGTCATGCTAACATAAGCAGTAAAACATAATCAGCTAAGCTCCGGCCTCCTGCCGCCTAAGACATCAGTACCTATACTACCTGATCCTGAAATAAGCATTCCCAAACATGGGGTAAGATCTCTAATCTAGAAATCTCAGTAAGTCAGTGAGTCCTCAAGGATCTTCCACCCCAAGCTCACTTACATGTGCAATATAAGTTCAAAAGCAATTTATCATTTATCATTTCTAAAACAATGCAATGCAGCAGATAATCATGCCATGTGTGTCAATACTAATCTACTGGCCAGAGACAGTGCAGGTATATGTCTATCACCTACACACCGTGCAAGTACCACTTGCATTCACCCCGGTACACCGTCTTGTATGGCGCTACATACTCAGGCTTCCCGTCAAGATGAAACAACACATGCATATTAAAAGCCATTACATGTAAAGTTCAATCAACATATCAAATATCCAAAAGCATGTACACACATCATGCATAAACTATACCCCCATGGGACATGGTGGAACCACAACATGGCTAAACCGAGGACACGAAAGCTTACCTTGCAAGCTAACCCCAAAAGCCAAGAGTCCACAGCTCAAAGTCCAAACACAGCAGATTCACAATCTGTTATGGACCAATACTATATCAATGATAATGCAACACAAGCATATAACTTAAAGACAACGCCTCTCCTTACGTTTTACGTCTTAAGGCTCCATACCAAGCCATAAGTCCTTAATCACAACGATTCTGACTTAGTTCATTAATTACAGAAGTTCAACTTCATCAACCTAGGGTCCACAAACCCCCAATAGCCTACTGTACACACAACACAGCTACTGTTCTACGAAATTCCAGAATATCCGGATATTCCTCGGGACCATATCCGGATATGCAATATCCGGATATCTCACTGTACATATCCGGATATGCCATATCCGGATATCCAGAATCCCATATCCGGATATCTATTATCCGGATACACAAAACCCATATCCGGATATCACATATCCGGATATTCATCGGGCACATATCCGGATATTTCACGACAGAATGCAGAAAATGCATTTCGTGAAGATATCCTTCCAAGGTTGGGTTTTTAACGATTTAAAGCACCTAAACATGCATTTCTAGGTGTGTTCAACATTACCCAACAACAAGTTATCATCTTTAAGCCTTAACATGCATCAAGCTTTCATTTTTAAGCATTAAACTCATGATCAAAGGTTGGTACACATACCCCAGCTCAAAACAGAAGAAGAGGTTGCTCTTTGGAGCTCACAATCAGCCCCTCAAGACTAACTCAACAAGGTGCACGAAAATGGACCAACAAGATGAGTCCTTTCCTCACCAAGGAAGCTAATTGGAGCTCTAAACCACCAAGAACAAGATGACTCTCTTCCAAACTCTCCAACTCAGAGCAAGAACCTCACAAACAGTAACTCATAAACTCAGAAAGATGACTCTTTTCTGCTCACAAGACTCACACCCTCAAGCCCAAGTGTTTAGGAAGAGGTAACATGGAGGTAGAAGGTCACAAGGCTCACACAAGGGAAAAGAGCACCAACACAGAGTAAAACTGATCAGCCACCTCAAGACACTCACGCATAGAGGCAGTTTTCTAGGGTTATGTGCCCTTAAAAGGGTATTTATAGCCCAAACGCACTTAAACACACAGTGTTAACTTTAATTGCTACGCTTAGCATTTTAATCCCAAACTTTGGATTATGAAACTACATAATTTTCTAAGATTTATCATATTTTTTTCGTAATTTTCTGAGCACCTTTCCGGTACGCGCTTTTCCAAACCAGTAGTGATTTCCAGCACCAGTTTTCATTATCTGGATTGAAACTCGTTTTACAAGTCCTACATATTATTCTAGTAATTGTCATGCACTTATTATAATTTTCCGGGATACTTTTCAGCACGCATTTATACCGACTAGCAGAACCGGTATCTGCACTTTTCTTCCGAAAAGCGACTTTCAGCATTCTTAATCACTTATTAAATCATTTCCTATTTTCTCGTAAATTATTAATTAAATACCTTAATTAACGGTACAGGTTCTTACATTCACCCCACCTTTTTAGGATTTTGACCTCAAAATCAGAAACATACCTGGCGAAACTCGGGGTACTGCCGGAGAAGCTTGTCCTCACGCTCCCAAGTACACTCAGGAGGCCGGAGTTAAGCTTATATTATGCATGCTTTTTTATTGCCGTATTTGGATATGATTATGCCTTGTTATTATTATATGGCTATTGTACTTGAGACATGATCTTACTATGTGTTTTATTTGGTGAGCATGGGGGTTGTCCATGCCACATTGGTATAAATTATGTTTATGCTTGAACGTTTGTAAGTGTTAAAAATGGAACCTTGAAGGGATATCTTCGCAAAAATGCAAAATTTCATTTTGTCACGAAATATTCGGATATGATAACCGGATATTGACCCTGTGATATCCGGATATTGATATCGGGATATGTCCCCGAGGAATATCCAGATATTCTGGGAAAATCATGTTTTAAGCTATTTTTCTCAAACAGAAGTGTGGGTTAGGTTTCTGAGCCCTTAATTGGTTAGTATGAACTTCTGTAATAATTTAACTGAGTCAGAACCAATGATATTGAATGCTTGTGGCTTTGTGAGAAGCCTACGGTCATTAAACGAAAAAGGAAACGTTGTCCTAATTCAATGAACTTCTAGACAATGAATATTGCTAATATTTCTTATATAAACAGATTGTGATTGTGTTGTTTGGTGACCTGTGGACCTTGTGTGGACTTCTAGTTGGTGTTACTAGCTTGACAGGTAAGCTTTCGTGTCCTCGATTTTATCCATTGATGGTTCCACGATATCTCAGGGAGGGGTTGTTTATATGCATGCTGTGTTTTCTGAAAATATGTGAAGAATATTTGACATGTTGTTGAGCTATTTTATGAGTGCAAATGCCATATGTTATGTATGTGGGGTGTTCCACCCTAGATGGTAATCCCTGAGTATGTGAGGCACGTACAAAATGGTAACTCCGTGGGTGAGGTACAAGAGAGGAGCCTTGTACTGTGGGTTGCATACGTGCATAATCCCTACCTTTTATTCTCTGGCCAGTAGGATGCATACACATATGACATAGACATATGCTGCATTTCATAGATATTTGCCATTATACTGTTACTATATTTTTGAACTTATATTGCACATGGAAGTGAGCTTGAGGTGGAGAGATCCTTGAGGACCCCTTGCCTTGCTGAGATTTCTTGTTAGACATCTCACCCCGTGTGAGGCATATTTTCAGGTACAAGTACCTCTGGGGTTGAGATCTCTGGTTACAGGAGGCTGGAGCTAAGCTTATATTATGCATGCTTCTTTATTGCCATATTTGGATATGATTATGCCTTGTAATTATTATACGGCTACTTGAGACATGATCTTACTATGTGTTTTATTTAGTGAGCATGGGGGTTGTCCATGCCACATTGGTATAAATTATGTTTATTTTGGACTGGAGTTGTATGATTGTATCAGGATATTGTCTGGTCTACGTGTTGTAGTTCCTTGATGTAACACCCCGATGCCGGACCGGTGTGTTAGCAGCAAATAAGATATTAAGCGCAGTTACAAACACCGAAGTTATTTGAATTTACGGGAAAACTTTTTCCTTTTTAACATCGCTTACACCATTAAACTAACTGCGATCATAACCCAACACTTTATGCGGAATCATTAATACCAGAGCCTAATACCATACACTTTTTTTTTAAAGGTTGCTAAGTGGTTCCCATAAACCAAATAAGCTTAAAACTCGTTCTATCCATTTTTAACACTAAATGTCTTAACCATTTTATTTACTCCTATAATTTTAAACCTATCAAATGCTTCTTATTTCTTAGTATGTTATATATTTTCTCTTTAGCTTCACGTGGCTTCGAACCGCGCTCAATTCGGAGTACCGTAGCCTAAGTTATGACATTTCAAAGAAAATGGGTGCTGAAACAGCAGGACCCCCGCGCTGACAGTGCCATTCCCGCGCTGAAAGCGCCAGAAGACAGTTACAACGGCGCCCACAGCGCCCGATTGGCGCCAACAGCGCCAAGGTACAGGGGTTGTATGCCTAAAAAATGAAATTTGACCTTCCTATGGTGTTCTGCCCATAACTTGAGTTATACAACTCTAATTTACACAATCTTGGTCTCATTGGAAAGCTAAGAGAAAGATCTCTAACTTCCAAAAAGGTCAAGGGGTCCAATTCCTTCATATGGTAGACGAAAATTAGGTAGCACCTTGTTTGTTTTTCCAACAGTTCCTGAAAATTTGCCAGAGTTCCCTTTGTTTTTACAAAAATCCCCAATTTTGCCAACAAATCCTAATACCTCAAGGTGCATAAAATCACATGGGTGGCACACACAAGGACCATAATGCCTTGGGGCACTTACAACCCATCACAGTTTATCTTACATATACAATACATTTTAGGTTTTAAGTTCAATTACATGCATTTGTTAATCGTACCTATAATCAATTCTACAATAAGCCTAAAGCCCTTCCTTCATATTATACATGTTTCAAATACATCATAGGTGGCTATGGACAAATCCCATGCTCACACAGAATATACATATAAATCCAAGGCATAGTTATACATCCATTTTTGAAAGACTTACATATAGTTATAAATATACAAAAGCATGGCAATATCAACATGCACAAGCTCATAACCTAAATCCAAAGTATTAAACACTATACTAGGTGTATTCGATAAAATCGTTTAACATGCTATGCCCTCCATGTGCACCTCATGCTCCACTCCTCCAGGCTCAACCTAACCTGAAATGATATCCCCAAACGCGGGGTGAGATATACAAATATATCTCAGTAAACCAAGGGTACTAGAGGATCACTCCTCCCCATGGCTCACTCAATGTGCAACAAATAACATAGTATGAAATGCATGGCATACAATATCACAACAACTGGGGACAAATCCAAGAACATCCACATCAGGATTCCGTTCAAGGACCCCATCATATAACTCCCGGAATCTTCCTGGTGCCTCTCCCATGGTTGAGACGACCCCATGGCAAAACCCAACTGGAACTCCTCATGAGCCCTATCCAGCGGAAGTCCCACGTTTGGATCATCCTGGTACCGCTCCCAGAGTCGGCCCCACGGCAACAACCCGACTGGAATCCCCAAAGGATATCTCCAGCGGAAGTCCAAACCAACACACATGTACTGGCCAAAGATCAAACAATTCACACACAACATGCTCCAAGCATGTCACACAATCAAGCAATAATGCATGAACATACATATTCACACAATGTCCAAAGGCACAAAATCCAACCACAACCGTCCACTAGGCATGGTGGAGCACACAAGGGACTAAACCCAAGTTCCAAAGGTTTACCTCAACTCCGAAGCCAATGCTCCACACGTAAGCTCCAAGCTTAATCCGCTTCTATAGCGTCCGTGAGAGGTAACCTGAATGATCAACAATCATGATCATCAATCAATTCCAAGACAACAATTTATTTTCAAACTACTCATACCCAAATTCATTCACTTAGGGCAAGGGTTATTTAGACTTATTGTTCCTTATACATCATCATAGGCCAATTTACCACATACTCAATACATTCAACATTCTTCCAACTCCACAACACCATATCAACCTACCATTCATTTAAACCCCACTTACCATCATACAACACCAATTTTACATCATCAACCAACCATTACCTCAATAGGTCGAATTGCTCATGCCCAACAATCTGGGGGTATTCAATCCACTTCAACACTCATACTCATCATATAATCATATTACAACATCATACAATAACTCATCAATCCATTCCTTACACAATTCAACTTTCACAAATCCATGGCATCATGCAAAATTTCCTAAGTTATGAACATATTTTCACCAATAATTTTTACTGCGTTTCTAGCTCAAATACATCATTCTAAGACATAATCATCTAATTCACATTTTCCATTTGAGCTCTCTAACTACACAAATCATCTAATTTCATCCTTGGGCACAAAACATAAATCTCATGAATCAATCGATGGAAATGTAAGGAAACTTACTCAAAAGGTGGGTATAAGGCTCCTTCACATCATATCCAACCATTGGAGCATCAATCACCACTAAGAACACAAATCTAAGGAAGAGGGCCGCGACCTTGGGGAGGGGATTTCTCAAAATATGATGGGTTTCAAGGCTTGCCACTAGTGCCAATGTAAGAAGGCCATTTCCATCAAGTTTCAACACAAACTTTGCTAGATTTGGTGGAGAAATGAGGAAGTTACAAGAAAATGGAATTTTCCCAAGCTTTTGGCCATGGAGGGCTGTTGCTCACGAGAGAAAAAGGAGGGAAGGAGAGAGAGTGTGATAAAAATGTGACTTTTAAGTCACTAAAGTCACAGGTGGGTCCCATACGCGTTTTAACTTTAATCAATCACCTAATTTCGACCATAATTTCATAACCTACGTATTTTTCTGGTCCATGACATATTTTTGTTTCCTAAAAATACTAATAAAATTTTCACGCTTATCGGTACAATTATACCTCAGTATTTTTACACCGAGAAAATCACTATTCATCAAATTTTTTGAAACTTGCTTGTCCACTCGATTTTTCGTCCTGAATCCATTTCCGACATTATTTTTATCATTTGAGATCTTTTACTCAATTTTTCATGCATAGGGATACGTGTTTGGGAAATTACCATTTTTCCCTTGGTACATATTTTGACCCCAATTCAGGATTTTCGCTAATCCTACCCTTTTAACCCACATTATATCATATAAATTCACATTTAAATTTACGAGGTGTTATACATGACTTGATACTTATTTATATTATGAGGTTATTCAGTTAAGTTGTTTATTGCAATTTACATACAGGCAATTTTTGTAAAAGATTCACTAAGTTAATATGATGAGATTCATAATTGAAATTTCTAGCTTTCGCATTTATCAGAGTTGCGCTTATTACCATTTATATGTTTAATACACCGTGTGCACACGGGGTGTTAAATCAATGCCTATGTTGGGCCTGTTGGGTCGCACACAAACACCTTAAGTTGTCTTAAATTCTAGCATATGTGGTTTGGGCCAAATAAGGGATAATGGGCCTAAGTTGGAAATGCCCACATATTGGGCTAAGAGAAGGTAAGTAACATCATGGGCCGAATTGAACTTGATCTATGATGTAACCTAATTAATTTAAATGTCAAATTAATAAAATTAATTTGGATTCTAATTTTGAATTTAAATAAAAATAATTTGAATTCTAATCTCGAATTTCAAATTAGAAATTTGAATTTAAATAAAATTAATTTAAATTCTAATTTTGTATTTTGAATTTAAATATAGTCATTAAATTAGATTTAATGAAGATGAAAAAATAAAGCAAACCAATCTATTAGATTGGTTGACCAAAATTAAGGAAACCAATTAATTAAATTAATTGGCTAAAATTTGGAAAATTAATCAATTGGTTTGATTGGGTAAATATAAGGAAACCAATTAATTAAATTAATTGTCTAAAATTGGGGAAACCAATCAATTGGATTGATTGGATAAAATTAAAAAAACCAATTAATTAAATTAATTGACTGAAATAAATCAATTGGATTGATTGGATAAAATTAAGGAAATTATCCAATAAGATTGGGATTTGATGAGGGCGCTGATTTGACCTAGCCTTAGGCGAATGAGGCGCCACATATATATAGCTCATTTTCTTTCTTAGTTTCATAACTCTTCTTCTCTAATTTTCTCCACTTAAACCCTAGCTGTAACACCCCGTGTATACCCGGAATATTAACATTACATCGTATTTAGCGGTGCTTAATTAAAAATGCGGAATATTCTTTTTCTTTTCAATTATGACGTCATTATCAATTACCAACTTGATTACTTAATCAATTTCATAAAATAACGCCTATATGTAAATTGCAATAAGACATATACTGAAATACCTCAATGTATAGATAAAGTGTGTATCTAAATCACGGCATTACATCAAGTAATCCGAACAATATCCCGATACATTATTACAACTCCAAAAGACTCAAAACATAATCAAGACATAACAATACTATGTGTCATGGACAATCCCCATGCTCACCAAATAAACATAGTAAACAACAAGTCTCAACATAAAACTCCACAAACGTAACCTAAAGTTATAAGCATAAACAGCATCCAATCATGGCAGCATAATATAACAGCAATCTAACTCAGCTCCGGCCTCCTGCCGCCTGAGGTCTCAACCTTACCTGACCCTGAAATAAGCATTCCCCAAACGTGGGGTGAGATCTCTAAACTAGAAATCTCAGTAAGACAAGGGGTCCTCAAGGATCTTCCACCCCAAGCTCACTTACATGTGCAATATAAGTTCAAAAAGCATTTATATCATTATCAGTTCCAAAACTATGTAGTGCAACAGATATCTATTGCATGTGTGTAATCACTATCTACTGGCCAGAGAAATGTAGGAATACATCTATTCCCTACATGTAGTACAAGGAACACCGCTTGCACCTCACCCACAGTCTCACCCTCTTGTATGTTCTACATACTCAGGCTTACCGTATAGGTGGAACACCTTCATGCATATCAACAAGGCACTAACATATAATAGCTCAACAACATTTCCAAAACATCAAAAGCATGTAACACAGCATGCATATACCATATCCCCATGGGACATGGTGGAACCACAACATGGCTAAACCGAGGACACGAAAGCTTACCTCTAAGCTAGCTATCCAAGCCAAGAGTCCACACAAGCTCAAAGTCCAAACACAGCAGAATCACAATCTGTTTTAGACCAACAATTATATCAATATTCACATTCTAATATTTACAATGTTAAACTAGACATCTTGAGATTTCCAACGATATACTTTATGTCTCAATCGGAGTTGTATAACTCCGGTTATGATTTACGCAAGGTGACTGCTGCAAACGGAATTTCCAGCAACCAAAAAGCGACTTAAAATAGACACTGCGATCAAATCACTGATCCAATGGCTACTAAATTTTACAGAGTTGTAACCCTATGTGTTAGCTTCACATAGGTTCAAACCTCACTCAATTTAGAGCTCTGTAGCTCGAGATATCTCAATTTTACTAAACTAGGTCGTTGCTGTCACATTTGCACAAAACTAGTTTCTGGTCATTTTCACAGGTGGTAATCGATTACCAAGGGCTGGTAATCGATTACTGCACATGGTAATCGATTACCACCAGCAAGGTAATCGATTACCACACATGGTAACCGATTACCAATCCAAAGTAATCGATTACCACGCGGGCAGAACAGCATTATGCAGATTTTTTCTGCATAATCCGAAGCCAAATTGCCACCCCATGACCCAAGGTTCGATCTTGACCCAAAACAGAAGTTCAATACCACATTTTAGACTTAGATTAACAACCTTAAGCTTGAATGATTAAAGTTAACTCATTTTATAACATAAACCAGCCATTTTCATGAAAATTCAAAGGAAAGTTCAAGGTATACCAATGGAGGTTCAAACTCAGCCACAAGGAAGGCTCTTGGAGCTCTCCAACAAGGTTCAAAGATTCTGACTTGAACACAAAACGGAAATGCCAACAAAGCTTGTCCCTTTCTTCACAAAGGAAGCTCCTTGGAGCTCAAAATGCCATTACAATGGCTCAACAACCCCAACCTCCAAAGTCAACACCAAAAGCACCCCAAAACAACCCACCAACTCAGAAACCAAGCCTCTCACACAACCACAAGGTACAAGGAAGAATCAAGAGAAAAGATGATCATTTGGTGGTTTCTCATGAAGAAATGGTGAAGACAAGCCAAAGAAGCACCAAGTCAGCAATGGAATAGTGTAAACTGATCAGCCCCCAAAGGTGTTCACGTAGGAATGAGGTTCTAGGGTTTTGTGCCCACTTAATGAGTGTATTTATAGCCAAAACCCATTTAAACTCACAGTATTAACTTTAATTGCTACGCTTAGCATTTTAATCCCAAACTTTAGATTCTGAAACTACATAATTTTCTAAGATTTATCATATTTTTCTTATGATTTTCTGAGCAACTTTCCGGTACGCGCTTTTCAAAGCCAGTACCGGTTTCTAGCACCAGTTCTCATTATTTGGACTTGAAACTCGTTTTACAAGTCCTAGATGTTATTCTAGTAATTATCATGTACTTACTTTAATTTTCTGGGATACTTTTTCGGTACGCATTTATACCGACTAGCAGAACCGGTATCTGCACTTTTCTTCCGAAAAATGACTTTCAGCATTCTTAATCACTTATCATAATTATTAAAGCCTTTTAATAATTATTAGGGTCAATTATGGAATCATTTCCTATTTTCACATAATTAATTAATTAAATACCTTAATTAACGGTGCGGGTTCTTACACTAGCCAATGCACACATCAGTGTGGCAGCTATCTCTCCCTATCTTGGAATAACCAAAGGCACCACTCACTCCCTGTTCTTCACTTGAGTCTAGCAACCTCCATTGAAAGACATTGGGCATTCGAAAATGCGTTCTTCTCTTACAAGACAACAAGGATGGTGCAGATTTCTATGGAGGACTTGTGTTCTTCAAGTCTGAAGAATTGATTAAGAACGCATCTGATCAGGAATAGTTATCCGAATAAAGGTATCAACTTTAAACCCCCTAACATGTCTATTGCATGATTCATGAGTTGAACATGATTGAGGGTGGGCAAAGGTTGCTTCTTCCGCACAATTTTTTTAATTTTTTCCTCTTTTATGTTCATGGCCTACAAAAGGCTACTTTCAGCATACACTTAATTTTGTGTTAGTTGTTAAGAAGCAAATAATGGTTGATCTCACTTCAAGCGTGTGGACATTGAATAAGACATTGTTCGGTGGACCAAACATCATAAATGAAATTCATCACCATATAAGGTATGAAATGGTATTTTTTTTTTGGTAAACAAAAGTCCTAAGCCACAAAAGAAAGAAAGAACACAAAGAGAAACCTAAATATTGCAACTCAAAGCACGAGGTCTCCCAACAGCTGAAAGATCAGCAAGTAACAGTAACTGAATGCCAGGAGAAGGTTCCTGCTAAACAAGATAGTCTTCTTGCCCCTCATAGTCTAATATGAAATTCGCCAAGCATTCTGCGCATGAGTTACTCTCCCTCAAAGTATGCTTGAAAGTCACAGACTAGTTTTTATCGATCCATGTCCGTATACGAGAAATCAAATGATTCCACGGACTGCTGCACCATTTCTAGTGAGCACAGTGATCACACTTGTTGAATAACTTTCAATAATGATGTTATGGTATCTAGCATTCCAAGCCATCTCCAACCCCCTAAGGACACCCCATAATTCTGTTTTGAATGAAGAACACCTCCCTAATTTATATACAAAAGCCACCAAACCACTTACTGCATTCATCACGAATGAGACCCGCACAAGTAGATAGACCAGGGTTACCACCTGCAGCCCAATCTGTATTAACCTTGGTAGCACTCGAATTGGGAAACTTCCAAGATATGTCTGCTACCATGATTCTTCTGTTAGAAATCAGATTTGTACATTTGTTTGCAGCCTCTGCCAAATTCTTTGGAAGATTTCGGATTAGGTTTTCCTTCACGAAAATGGGCGTCAGCGAGGCGTCGTGCGTTCTTTCATTTCGCCAATGCCAAATCTTCCAGCATGTTAGAAAGAAAGTAGTTAGCCATTTTTTATCTTTCCTGTCATTAACATGCATGGCAATATTTTCTAACAGCCACTGGTCTATATCTCCTAAGAAGAAATCATCAATTTTATCACTCAGAACTAGTTTAAGCCACAAGGATTTGACTTAACTACAGTCCCGAATGACATGTGAAATAGTCTCCTTCTCTATGCCGCAAACTGGGCACATATCATCTACATTGCCCCACTGTACCGATCTGAATCTTGTAAGAAGTCTCTTGTGCATCACTTTCTACATCATTATTTTTACCTTTTGTGGACCCTTCCAGTGACAAAGGATTGATCATAGATTATTCTCCTCTACTAATACATCATTTTGCTTGAGAAACACATTATAAATACCCTTCACCGTTATTGTATTATTACCCCTCCAGATAGCAAAGTTTCCTATCTTACAATCAGCTTAATTTGGAGTTATAGTGCCCTGGCGAATGGCAGTAACATCCTCTAGAAGAAATTCCTTAAGTACTCTATTTATTATTATTCTTGGGTATGTTTGCACCCTACACTTTCAAAACCGTCCGCAAGACAACACCAATCAATCACTTTATATCGACCGTGATTTTTCAACCTCAAGACTCGTTTCGATTTCACTTGCGATGCCTTTTATTGTTGTCCTTGATCTCAATACAGTCAATAGTCAATAGCACTCTTGTAGGGGGATATGATGAAACACACCATATTGAAGAGTCACACATTAATGGATGGAAGTCATGGAACCCCTGGACGAGAAGAGATCTAGATTCAAAAGTCAATTAGTCACTAGTAGGGGTGAAACTGGGTCGGACCGGCCTACAGGGGCCTACGGCTCGGCCTACGTCAAGCCAGACCTGATCTAGTATATTTCGTAAAATAGGTCAGGCTTGGGCATTGAAAAAGCTTGTATAATAAAAAGGCCATATGTAGCACCCCGTGTTAACCTGGTTTGTTAACATGTCATCGTATTAAGCCATGCTTAATTTAAAAATGCGGAATGTCTTTTTCTTTTCAATTATGATGTCATTATACTTAGCCAAGTTTATTACTTAATCATTTTCATAAAAACATCGCCTGTATGTAAATTGCAAAAGACATCTAACTGAAATACCTCATGAATAATTAACAATGAGTATCTAAGTCACGGATCTACAACACGTAGTCCAGACATAATCCTGGTACCTTATTCAACTCCAAACTAAAACAGCAAAGTCAAAACATTGTGGCATGGACAATCCCCATGCTCACCAAATAAGGCAACAAAGCCCAACAGAGTCACAATTCAACTAACATAACAATAATATAAAGCATGTCAGCATCCAAAGCATATCATCATAAACAACATATATCTCAGCTAAGCTCCGGCCTCCTGCCGCCAGAGGTCTCAACCCCCGCATTACCTGAACCTGAAATAGTGCCCCAAACGTGGGGTGAGATCTCTAAACAGAAATCTCAGTAAGATAAGGGGTCCTCATGGATCTTCCACCCCAAGCTCACTTACATGTGCAATATAAGCTCTAAAAGCAGTAATTCAATATCAGTTCCAAAATCAGTGCAATGCAACAGATATTCATGTCATGTGTGTTGTAACAATTCTACTAATCAGAGAAATGCAAGAATACGTCTATTACCCACATAATACAAGCCCATGCTATACCCGCCCACAGGACCACCCCATGGCTTCCTGTTTAGACGGAACACCACATACATATCATATAGCATTTGAACTTAACAGTTCAATAGCATTTCAGCAAAACAATACATGAAAACACATCATGCATATGACCATCCCCCCATGGGACATGGTGGAACAAACAATGGCTAAACCGAGGACACGAAAGCTTACCTTGCAAGCTAACAATCCAATGTCAAGAGTCCAATCAAAGCTCAAAGCCCAACACTGCAGAATCACAATCTGATTTGGGACCGACAATCATATCAATAACCATAGCTCATAAGCATAAACATTTAGGCAACGCTTCTCTTTTACGTTTCATGTCTTAAGGCTTCTCACAAAGCCACAAGCCCTTAATCCCTTGATTCTGACTTACCTTAGTCATTACAGAAGTTCAACTTACACAAACTAGGATCCACAAACCCATAACTTAGTTCTGTATGAACAATACCGTTACTGTTCACTCAAACCCAGAATATCCAGATATATGTCGGGGACATATCCGGATATCCCATATCCTGATATTATATCCGGATATCCATATTCGGATATCACAAGACCCCTTATCCGGATACCAATATCCAGATATCATATCCGGATATCAATATCTGGAGATTTTGCGACAGAATGCAGTTCTGCATTTTCGCGAAGATATCATTCAAAGATTCACCTTTTACCATCATTATACGTCCAAGGATCCATTTTTAGGCATATACGGGTTCACATACGTGTTGGTTACTTCATGTTAATATATTACATGCCAAGACTCCATTTTTAACAAGGAAAAATCATGATCAAAGGTGGTGACACTCACCCAAGGTTCCAAACAGCAAACCAAAGGTGCTCTTGGAGCTCACACAGCTCCTCAAGGTTCTGCTATCAATGTGCACGAAAATGGCACACCAAGGAGGGTCTTTTCTCTTCAAAGGTCACACATTGAAGCACAAAATGCCATTACAATGGCTCCAAAGACTCCCTCTAAGATGTCAGCCTCAACAACCTCACCAAACAAAGATTCCCACTCAGAAAACAAGCCCCTCACTCATCCCAACACAACTACTAAGTGTTTATAAGAAAGAATCAAGAGAAAAGATGACTATTTGGTGGTTTTCCAATGAAGAAATGTGGTGGTAAGGGAAGAAGACACCAAGTCAGAAGTGGGAGGCACAGGGTTCACGTAGCAACTGATATGGCCTAGGGTTTTGGGCCCAAAAGTCATATATATAGCCACTTAAGAATTAAACACACAGTATTATCATTAATTGCTACGCTTATCATTTTAATCTCAAACTTTGGAATCTGAACCTACTCATTTTTCTAAGATTTATCATATTTTTATTATATTTTTCCCAGCACCTTTCTGGTACGCACTTTTCCATATCCAGTATTAGTTCTGGCACCAGTTCTCATTATTTTAACTTGATACTTGAAATCACAGTCCTACGTATTATTCTAGGAATATTCATGCACTTATTACAATTTTCCGGGATACTTCATCGGTACGCATTTATACCGACTAGCAGAACCGGTATCTGCACTTTTTGTCAGAAAAACGACTTTCAACATTATTACTCACATAATTATTATTAGGGTCAATTATGGAATTATTTCCTAATTTCACATAATTAATTAATTAACTTCCTTAATTAACGGTGCGGGTTCTTACATTCACCCCACCTTTTTAGGACTTTGTCCTCAAAATCAGAATATACCTGTCTCAGAAATCGGGATACTGCTGGAGAAGCTCTTCCTCTCGCTCCCAGGTACACTCCTCATGAGTTGTTCCTGACCATTGCACTTTGACAATCGGAATGATCTTGCTCCTCAGCTGCTTCTCACCACGATCGAGAATCTTGAGTGGTCCGACGGGAGTTTTTAAGTTCTCCCGAACCTCCACATCATTCGGTTGCACCACATGCGAAGGATCCGCTACATACTTGCGAAGCTGAGACACGAGAAACACGTCGTGGATATTGGCCAGGTTCAGAGGCAAGGCAAGCCGGTAGGCAACAGGTCCTACTCTACTAAGGATCTGGTATGGCCCAATATAACGCAGGCTTAGCTTCCTCACTCCGAGTGCCCGTCCAACACCAGTGACAAGTGAAAGTTTCACAAACACGTGCTCAACCTCACTGAACTCCAGTGGATGATGCTTGACATTGTAGTAACTTTTCTGGCGATTATGCGCTTGCTTCAGCTTTTCCCTGATCATCTAGATCTGCAGGGTGGTATCTTGGACGAAGTCCAAGCCAAACAACTCACGATCTCCAACCTCAGACCAGCAGGTAGGAGTCTGACACCTCCTACCATACAACGCCTTGTAGGGTGCCATGCCCAGGCTAGCATGGAAACTGTTGTTGTACGAAAATTCAACCAATGGCAAGTACCTATCCCATGCTGAACCCTGCTCCAAAGTGCAAGCCCTCAACATGTCCTCCAATGTCTGGATGGTCCGCTCAGTTTGTCCGTCATTCTGAGGGTGATAGGCTGTACTCAGTCTCAACTACGTACCAAAAGCCTCCTGCAGCGCCTCCCAGAACCGAGATGTGAACTTCGGGTCCCTATCACTAATGATACTCTCGGGCACCCCGTGAAGTCTCACATTCTCGCGAACATAAAGTCTGGCCAACTGCTCAGTAGTTAAGCTCACCTTCACCGGAATAAAGTGGGCAGACTTGGTCAATCTGTCCACAATGACCCAGATAGAGTCATAACCAGCCTGAGTCTTTGGCAATCCCACCACGAAGTCCATGGAAATGCTATCCCATTTCCATTCAAGAATATCAAGAGGTTGAAGCTTACCAGACGGCTTCTGGTGTTCTATCTTCACCTTCTGGCAAACAACAGTTGGACACACAAACAACAATGTCCCATCTCATTCCAAGATACACCATCCTGGTTTTTCTCCATAAGTTCATTCTTGACTCTCACAGTCTCCATCTCGAGAAGTGCACCCCCAAACAAAGAGGTCACCGCCAAAACTCAAAATTTCACAATGACATCAAAACATCAATCGAATCACTAGGATCACCAGTCACTCTCTCAATAGAGGTGACCTAACCCCACCTACTCTAAACCACACAAAACTTGAGTGAGTTTGGTCCTATTCCATGACTCTAACCTCGACAAGACTTACAATTTATAATCAATATCCTAAAAATAAATTCATATTCATTTCATAGTACAAAATCAGAATCATGTTCATTTCAACCAATGCATGTTAGTTAACATGTTCACTCACACAGTAACGTACCTTAGTTCAAGTACACCTGCAAAATTTTCAATTTCAATAACATAATAAACCAAAAACTCTATGTAACGGTATACCTCAATCTCCATGGTATCTGCAAAATCAAAAGTCAATTAAAGGTGAACTAACATTGATACATTACCATAATTTATCGTACTCATTTCATGCCTAACACTATCCATGGTGTTAACATGCCAAATACTTATGCAGCAGATCAATAATAACATATGAACCTAGAGTCATGGAGACCACTCAACCCACAAAGCTAATCGTACATGCACTGCCTCGCATATACAAGATCGCGCGTGGCCTTGCCACAAATTCCAAGTGTTACACACTCAGTTTCCCTGAAGAGAATTTTACATTCTCAAACAAAGCACCATCACGATCGAGTAATGGCGTAAGGCATCATACCTTACAACAAAATGACCGGTGCTCCTCATGGAGACACACTCAATCGAATGAAGTCTTTCGCCGAAAGATATTCAATGAGCTTCTTCAACTCCGCCAACTCAGGTGGCGATATCCGATATGGAGCTAATGAAATAGACCTCACACCAGGAAACAAATCTATAGAGAACTTTATCTCCCGTTGTGGCGGAAACTCAAGAATCTCCTCAGGAAACGCCTCGAGGAACTCCCTCACCACATGAAAGCCAGTGATATCCTCCTGTGCCCCACTCACCAAACCTCCCAACAAAACATATCTGAATACCCCTGAACTCAAGGCTCTCCTAGCCTGCAATAAAGATATGTACGACGAGGAACTGGCTATGGAGTCACACAGAGACATCACCACTCGCTAGGCACCACAATCAATCATCACACAATTTCTGGACAACCAATCCATGCCTAGAATAATCTCCCAGTTAGCCATCGATTGAGATGTCTTAGCTAAAGCCGTGGGTGGACCTATAAGGGTATAGCTCGCACTAAACAGACCCACAAAGATACTCTATGAGGAAATCTTACAAAAGTATCATTAGAGCAGTCTCTTAATATTTGGGTATGTCTTTCCTTAGACCATAAGTTGTCACCTAGACTGTGTTCTAGAAGGCATGTTTTGATTGTATACCTCGTCTTCCTGAAACATGGAGACTCATAGGTATACTTTTGGGCATGTCCTGAAAGAGCACAGGCCTAGGGTGATAAGCTGAAGGAATTCGTCAAATCTCTGTAAAGGATTAGGTTATCTGTAAACCGGAGAAATCGGGATGACATTTACAAGACTCGGGAATCTATGCATAGTAAAAGAGATCATGAGATGATCTGCCTTTAGAGTTAGTAAATTGAAGATTCCCTATTTCGAATAAAGCTTACCCTAAACCGCAAGGGTTGATACGTTTCCTTGCCCTGGGTTTAATAGGAAGGTAACTGAGACGAAAGGAAATACATACGGTAACCAAATATGTATAATAGGATGATTATGTCATTAACCTAACTAGCTCTGGGGCAACAAAGCATTGCTAGTGCTCTGTGTTTTCATTAGATGGGTTGTGGGCTTTTTGGGCCCAAGCCCATTTATGTCAGTGGCTATGTTGGGCCTAATGGGTCACATACTAACACCTTATTGTCATGATGATATAGCATTAAATGTATTGGGCCTAATAATGGTTGTTAGCCCAAAAAGAAGTTTGGAAACCCACCTAAAAGGGAAAAGGGCACATGGATCATGTAATGGGCTTGGATGGTTTAAGACATTACTAATTAATTTAATTAGTTAAATTAATTATCAAATATTTAAATTTTGAATTTTGAATTTGAATTTTGAAATTCGAATTTAGAATTTGAAATTTGAATTTTGAAATTTGAATTTAGAATTTAGAATTTAAATTTAGAATTTGAATTTTGAATTTAAATGTTTGAATGTTTGAATTTAAATGTTTGAATTCGAATTTGAATTGGCTATGAAAAATTGTTTCATAACAAAAGGATAAGATAAGATCTTGTTGGAACAAATCCCTAGTATCAAGAGGAGATCTTTGATCACATCCAAGGCTGAATTTGGGGCGCCACTTTGGTTGTTGTGAGTGTCATCTTGGTCATCCTTTTGAGTTTTAGAGAAAAATCTCATCCAATTTTGATAGTTCTCTCATCTCCTTTGGTCATCCTTTTGTTAGGTTTTTCTTAAGAGGTTTTGAAAAATAACCTAGCTATATATCGTCAAATCCATGCGCCACTTTTGTGGAGTTTTAAGCTGAAAATTTCACTCTTCTAAACACCTTAACCTAGCCTCCTCCTTCACACATTGGACGCCTAGCAAGCTTTTGTGGTGACCAATTGGTGGCTTTTCAAGAAGAGTTCTTGCATCTTAACGTGGGTGGTGCGGATCAACGTTAGAGAGTTTGAACCCTTCAAACCTTACACTGATCTCCTTGGTGTTTGAATCACAAACAAAGGTAACATCATGATGTCTTAAAGCATGAGTCTTGATTGCATGTGTGATTCCGCATGAAAAATTTTGTTTTTCCCTCTCACATGCTTCGGCCTTCAAAGTCATTTTAACTTTCTGTTATCTCATATTAGACAATTACAAGATTTTTGTTCATGATTGAGACAGGATGAAGGAAGCTTTATATTTTCTGATTGAAATTATCTAAGAGACTAGCGGTGTTTTGGAAAAATATGTTCTCAAGATGTCACAACTAATTTTTTTTTATATTTGAAATGCAACCTCATCTCGGCAATTAAAAATATGTATTCTAGGACCACTGAATAATAATTTTACAATTTAAGATGGCAATTCATTCATTTATTCATTTTGGACATTACAATAATTCGTATTATAAAATGCACTAAAATCTTCCATAAATCAGTCTTACGAACGTCATGGCTTATTCCAGGCAATAAAGAAATATATCTGTCTGTATTGTTTTTTCTAGTACAAGAAGTTGTCTTTTATGGAAAAACTATCCATAACGGATACATAATAAAATTGAATATACAAGAAATAAAATATATAGACATGTAATAAAAAAATTCCAATTGATTCCATAATTCAAACTAAATTGGATATGAAATCGTAATCCTCTTTTATTATTGAAATCTTTTTTTTTTTTTGGAGTTACCTAACCCTAATTATCTCTTTGAGACGAGTTGGCTCCCTCCGGTATTATTGAAATCTTAATCCTCTTTTATTATTGAAATCTTAATTCTTAATCTCAATGTCTGATGAGGGAGGCGAGACATGGCTATGCCATGGTCCCCCAATATTGTAAATTTTATAATATTTTTTTGTAGATTTAATTGGGGCCCTCATAAAATAGTTAAATATTCTGATCGCTTCTTTAGAAAAATGAAGAGATAAGTAAATGGTCTATTGCTTCCTTACTTCCCCCAAGTCACCCGTACCAAGCTTTATCTCTGACTTCTTTCGTTCTCATATCATTCAATTTTTTAAAATTAAATAATAAAATTATAAAATATAGTAAATAAGTAAAAATAAAGTATCGTTTCTACAAGATTTTTGTCCAACTACTTATTCACCGTATCGTTTCTATTTGGACAAAACAAATTAAATTCGGATAGAAGTGGTAATTAAAACTAAAGAAATTAAAAGACAGACGTGATCAATATCAATAATATGTAGGGTTAATATCTTTGTTTGTTATGATCTCTTCATTTTGTTTTAATTCAATCCTCTTAATTTTGTTGTTAATTTAGTTAAAGCTCATTCCCTTATATCTTAGCATTTTACACAGACAAGAATGTGAACCCCTTAGTTGACTCTCAAGTCGATTTATGCCATAGGAAAAGAGAATTCATAAAGATAAAATTTTGGTTACTCTTAGCCCCATGTGATCAAGTGAAATAATAGAAGAAATCAAAGGAAGAAATATGAGAAATTTCCATGGCTAGAGATTGGGAACATGTAACAATCTGTAACTTTTTTTATTTCCGCCTCGATCTACCAAGGAAAATTCTTATTTCTCACAACGCTATGCTATAACACTTGTTTTTGGCAACATAAAATAGTAGCGCGGATTGGGCGCTATTTTGCCTGGTGTTTTACCACCATCTTTTCGAGAATCACAAAATTAAGATTAAATTATTTTTTTAAATATTGAAAATCCAAGGGTGAATAATAAAATCCACTTTGATTAGAAATGAATTAAATAGGATCATATAAATGAAAAGACTTATAAAACTAATACTATGAGATTTTAGTTCAAGATGTGATTTTGAAACCACTTATTACAGGGGATTGTTGCTAGCGCATTTGAACAATTATACAAAAAAAACGGTTCTTTGACGTATTTTTGAACAATAGTGAAATATTCATTATCATCATTCAGCCATTATTTTTAATTGTTAGATGAAGTATTATGTGACTTGAACCCAAGAAAAATATATATTGCACATCTTTGATTTCAGTATGTACTATCATAGTATAAAATCAGGAAGAGATGGATAATTTTTCCTGTATTGTCTTTTTCCTTATCTCTTTTTCTTACTTACCATTGGTCCATTGGACTATTCGCTGTCTTGATTTATTCCCATAACAAATTATTGTTTCACAATCCAAATTGCATAAGATATCTTAATAAATTAAATGATCGATAAAGTTAAAAGATTTAGATTTTAAGGTCAATTTCATTTGTTTAATATATATATATATATATATATATATATATATATATATATATATATATATATAGCAGCACATTCAACTTCCTTTTTCAATTTTCTTACTCAATTAGTACTCCTTTTATATTTGATATAGTTCATTAACTTATTTACGGTTTTATCTGGTTTGAGGACCACGTTATTATTATTTTTCTTTTTGTATTTTTCTACAACTTTTGGAAGAAAATCGTAGTGTATTGATAAATACACGCATAGTCAAAGCTTACTAGCAAATTCTTATTGATGTTTCTAGCTGGTCCAAGTTTTATATACCCCGAGGACCACATGTCTTCAAATTTCGTGAAAGGATACAAAATGTACTGATAAATACACATATAATTAAAAATTAATTTACAGGAAGATCATAGTTACATTTTTTGATCTAATGCACTGCCTTAGAAGGGACCACTCCTTTTTTATTTTCTTTATTTTGGAAAATCAATCGTTTTTTAATAAGAAGTTTTCAATTTCACTTCTCTTTCATGTATGCTAAATTCTAAGAAACAGTCTGTGGTTTTATATTCTGTTTTTTTTTCTATTTGTTTTATTTATTGTAAAACCACGTACAGTGCGGATGATCTTCCTAACGATTGGGGCGGTGTGGTAGGTAGCATAGCGGGTATTTTATAACTTAGCGTGCCTCGAAAATGCATCAAGCATTAGGCTTTGCGGTGAGATTAATTTTGATATATTATTAGTGCAACCAATTGTAAGAACTTGCACAAAATTGTAATTAATATATGTAAAGGGTAATTGATGATCTTCCTAACGATTGTGGCTGTGTGGTAGGTAGCATAGCGGGTATTTTGTAACTTAGCGTGCCTCGAAAATGCATCAAGCATTAGGCCTTGCGGTGAGATTAATTTTGATATATTATTAGTGCAACCAATTGTAAGAACTTGCACATAATTGTAATTAATATATGTAAAGGGTAATTGATTTCTCTTGCTATAGGAGATAAAATATCTCTTTTGTTGACTCAAAAAAGATGTGGGGCTCACTTTGATTTTTTTTTTTTTTCTTTCCTTAAGCTGTGTGATCCACAGTTTTTTTATGTCACTCCCAAGAGATATTTTGTCTCAATGTAGTAGGAGAAATCAATCAATTGCCCATATGTAAATGAGTATTATATTTTTCATAAATCACACAAGTTGTATTATGATATTGAATAATTATAAAATGAGCTATGAAAATAACATAAATATATTATACACTTTTACTTACCTTCACATCTAGAGAGAATCGATATATATTTTCAGCACTTCAGAGATGTCTAACCCAATGGACTAATATGTTGCTTTTGGATCTAGGTGCCTTCTCTAAGGTATCTATGAGTTAGAAGCCCTTGAGTCAAGCATATCATTGTGCACAGAAGAATAATATACGACTTTGCCAAAAGGGTGCATGCGCGCAGATCGTGACAACATACTAGTAAGAGAGAGAGCGTGCGTACCTGTACGTTTTACTTTTTATTTATAGAGTTTACCTGTGGGTATTGGGTGCTGGACCTTTAGTGCTTCTGCTAGAGACCCAAACCCATGTATTATGCTGTCATATTTTAGGATTGGTATCCTTGATGGATATCTTTCCTTAATTATGTCTGATTTATGCTTGGATTTCCCCTTGTTGGGCTTAACAATAGTGGGCCTCAGATATGGGTCTATAATAGTTGCCCCTCAGCCAGACAGTTTGGGTGTCCGGGCTGCTGGGGTGAAAATAAGTTTTGCTTTTGCCCGGGTTTCTTTGAAAGTTAGCCAGGTTCTTTAGAAAACTCATCCCGGTTCTTGTGATCTCCTTATGTATGCATTCTAGTTGAGTAAACATCATTCGCCTTTAGCCTTGGATTTCCCTTTGCGGGGTAATATGTCTGCCCCCTATCTCAGTATGTTGAATATTCAACGTACCGAGATATTTTCATTTCGTTCTAATCCGAGTTGCAAATGGACTTGAATTGCTTCATCTTAAATTGACGAGTTGCCCCCAAGTTCATCTGTTTCGTAACTCGGCTTGAAAATTCGACATAAATTTCGCCATAGCTTGTTGAGTGTAAAAGCTCACTTATAGGAACTCGGTCAAGGTTCCTGATATCCCGGTTTTTGGGATTAAATTTATATTTTCTGCAATAATGATGCAATTTTTACACGGGGTAACTTTTGCATTTATTAGCGTGCTGCAGGTAACTTATGTCGTCTTCGTGTTTCGTGTGCATTTAATGCCTGAGTTATTTCAAATATCTAATCATTATTTTTTGAGGGCAATTGACGCTTATGCCCCTGACCTTTGTCATTCGTAACCGTTGCGGTTACAAGAAGTTGTATATATATATATGGGCTTAACATTTCTGCAGCAGCCGTAGATAGTGTTATCTACAGCTGACACAGAAAAGTGGCCCCACGGCTTTTAAAAAAAAAAAAAAAAACTCAGGATCTGTTGTCGTATCCTACGACCCGGACGCGGATCCTTGCTTGCTGTAGGTACAACAGCTGCAGAAATCATTTTGCCTATATATATATATATATATATATATATATATATATATATATATATATATATATCCCCCTTATCTTCTTCTTTTACACTCGTTATTTTGGTGAAGGATTTGTCCTGTATTCTATCCCTCTTCTTTTCGTGTACACCAAAGCTTATACTCAAGCGTCTTCATACATTCTTCCTATTCAGGTAATTTCATTTCCTCATTAATTCCTCTGTTTCTTTCGGAATATCTGAATATATTCATGTTTTTTAATCACCGTTTCCGCGGATTTTTGGTTTCTGAATTTTCTGAATGCTCCTGTGTCTTTAAATCTTGTTACCTTTATGGAATCATTTGTGCCTTGCATGAATTTTCTGGTTTTTCTGAATGAATATTCATGTTTTGTCTAAAAACTTTCAACAAATTTTTCATATTTTTCCTTGCTTACTTCAGTAATGAGAGGAAAGAAGAATCCTCAGAATGTACTTCGTGGTGGAGGCCAGGAAAGGATGAATCAGATCTTCTCAAAAAGATTCCTCCTGGTCTTCTATACTAGTTTTGGGGAATACCCCGTACTGAAGAAGAGAAGCGTGAAACCATGCTTCGTGGATATCACGATGGAAGTAGTAGCAGAGGTAGATCCGAGTTATCAAACCCTAGGGTTTCACAGGACCCTATTGGTCGGGGTCGAGGTTCAGGTAGGCGGGGTAGATGTCATCCTTTTGTAAACAGACATATCCCCCAATATTTTGCTAGAACCCAGTCAAACACTCCTCATATTGTTTTCCATCCGAATTTGGATGTGTCATCTTCTTCTCAGGCTCCCCCTAGGTCTGTAAAGCCTAAACAGGATGGCCATTGTTATTCTTATGTCTTCTTAAGTTATAAACTTATAGAGAGAGGGTGTGACACTTTAACTGAGTCCACCTTGTCGAGTTGTTTCCATGGAGATGTTTTGGGTTCTACCTCGGCTTCTGGTGAAGCAAATGATCTGATTTCAATCTTGGAGATATCTGCCACTTCATCAACTAGTGATTCTTCTACTAGTAGTTTTTTGATTCAGGTATGCCCATCCATTTCTTTTGATTATACTTCTCCTTGTTTTAGGTATTTATGGCATTATCTCCATCCTAGAATATAGAGGAGTGCTGAGTTGGATTCCGAGTCTCCTCTTGCTGCCTTGATAGCCCATGGGTAGCTTATGAGTTTTTAAGTACCTTGTCCGAGATAAGTGTGGAGGATGTAACCAATCTGAATGTCAAAAATCTGGAAAATTATGATATAGTTCCTCTCGGAGAAGATGACACAGTTTGCTCAGGGAGGAATTTTGATGTGCCTTATTTTTTCTTTTTCTATCGTGATCTCATGACCAAACTCGGTATTCAGTTTCCTTTAATCGAATTTCAGATTTACATTTTAAATCATCTCCATATAGCTCCTTCTCAACTTCACCCCAATGGTTGAAGGTTTGTTAAAGCATTTGGACGCTTTTGTGCTTATCTCACTTTGCCTTGCACAATTTCTGTCTACTTTTTCTATTTTCAAACCATTACATCTCGTACTGGCCGTGAACCACCGGAAAGAAAGGGTTAGGTCAATATCTGGGGTCACCCTTAATGAAAACTTTTCCATGTTTACCCTGATTCTTTCAAGAACTTTAAAGAAAAGTTCTTTAAAGTATCTTCCCAACTCAGAAATGAGCCCTGGTTCTTTCGTTTCTTTGATTCAAAGGATGTAGAGAGCATATTTCCCTTATATTGGTCTTCTGAGCATTACAATTTTGCTCCTTCCAACTACCGTTTCAAAGAAAGCGAGTTGTACGATGTTGTGATCAACGCGGTTATTTCTATGAACGCATATGTCGATGCACATGGTTATACCAACATTGCTTCTTTCATTTTCAAATATTAGGAGGAATTAGATTTGGAATTTAGTATGATTCTTCTACTTGTTCATTTGTTTGATTCTTGCAGCATTATCCCATTTTAATCATGGTTTCCTTATTCTTTTTTACAGTTCAAGATATGGAAGGACAAGGTGATGAACAACCAAGCTTCTTGGCCGCCTTGGGTCGAGGAAAAAAGACCGTGGTTGTCGGCTTGACAACCCAGAAAAAGAAGACTCCTGAACCCAAAACTAAGAAGCTTGCTGCCGGGGAGAAAAACAAAAGAACCCCGACTAATAAAGAAATCCCTGCTTCTACCCATGCTTTGGCTGCTATTCCTGTTCCTCCTCCTACTGCTGCCTCTGGCCTTTCGAAGAATGCTATTTGGCAATCCGGAGTTAGCAATGACTTATGTGATGTCATTTTTCATCTTGCTCATTTCTTTAGTTCCATTCCTTTTACCCCGTATGAGGTGAAGGAGTTGGAAAAAATTGAAGTGAATTGTGTGAAAATGGCTTTTCTGGTCAGGCCCTTGTTGTCTTTAAAAAATAAGTATGTCCGGACTTTGGCCGAGATGAATGCTGCCAGAGAGGAGAATGCCAAAAATTACGCCGAACTTCTGAAGGTGAAGGAGGATTTGAGGACTTCTCAGTCTGAACACAATGCTCTTCAAATTCTGCATGCCCATAATGTTCAATCCTTGAAGGATTTTAAAATAATATTTAAGCATACTGAGAACAAGTTGAAAGAGGCTGAAGCTGACATTCAATTCTATCAAACTGAATTGGAGAAGTCGGTATCAGGCTCTTTCAATAACGCGCTAAAGAAAATTAAGGTTCTCAATCCTGGCCTCGAGTTTAACACTATTGGTTTGCATCACGGGGCCTATATCAGCAACAGTCAAGTCCCTCATCCTCCAGAGTCTCCTTAGGTGATTCAGCAACCCAGATTGAAGGTGTCCGGGTTGAATGAGAGGAGAAAGTTACTAATAAAGATGCTGTCAAGGTTGGTGATGTACAGGTTGATCAGGTTGAGACACCAACTGAATGAAGGATCGGGATACCGGTTTCATTTGTAATTTTTCTTTTCTTGGGGCCTTTGAGCCCCTTTGGATTCGTAATGAATATTGTCGGGGTTCTTCCCGATCTTCTATTTTTAATATTTCCTGACATATTGCTGCATTTTATAATAGCTTTATCTTGACGATGAGGTTTTGTACATCTATATTTCATGCTTGTTTGATAACTTAGATGTATTTTCAAATATTTCAAGCTGTGTCAGGATATTTTCCATACCAGATGGACTATATCTATTAACTCAGATATACATCTCAAGTACTATCTATTGACCTAGCCGAGGTCAAAAATATTTACGGATTTCGCATTTTTCTTTATCATTTTCCATGACGCTTTGTTATTTTAACTTAACTTTTCGCTAAGTTACTACTGATGGAGGTAAGCATTGTTCCTTCAATCATGATCCAGGTTTTTATTACCCGGTTTTTATCCAAGGTAAAGGCAATATTGTCATATGTCCTTGTCTGGTTTCTCAACCATAATGCGGAGCATTTCGACTTGATCAGAGTCAGCATGACAAATCACACTTTTATCTCAGATTTATAATATGTTGATGCATCATAATCATATAAGGATAATTTTTTAAACGAAAAATTCCTCATTTATGGATATCAAAAATACTGATTTCATGAATTTGTCGATATAGTTGACTTTAAACAATCCCTATGAAGCAAAAAATAATTCGCCTAGAAATTGAAATACTATTAAAATAGCCAGCCCATGGAACCCGGATTTAACTGTAATACACCTTTAGTTTATCCGTGTTCCATGTTCTCTTGATAGGCTTTCCTTCTGTAGTTTCCAGGATATAGGTTTATTTTTTGAGTTTTTCTTAACCCATTAAGGGTCTTCCCAGTTTGCAGCTAGCTTTCCATCTCTGACATTCTTGTTGCCAATATATGCTCTTCTAAGTACCAGGTCATATTTTTCAAATGCCCTTGGTCTTACTTTTCTGTTGTATCTAGCTTCTATCAAATGCTTGGTTGCCATATCTTGGCAATGTGCCGTAACTCTGACTTCATCTATCAGGTCTAGCTTGGCTGCAAGAGCTTTATTATTTTCTTCTTCTTTTTGCTTTATAGTGTTCATCCTTCTCCAAGAAGGTTCCTGTAAGAATCCGCACCGTTAATTAAGGAAGTTAATTAATTAATTATGTGAAATTAGGAAATAATTTCATAATTGACCCTACTAATTATTATGAGGCTTAAATAATTATGGTAAGTGAGTAATAATGCAAAAAGTCACTTTTCAGACGAAAAGCGCAGATACCGGTTCTGCTACTCGGTATAAATGTGTACCGAAAAAGTATCCCAGAAAATTATAATAAGTGCATGATAATTCCTAGAATATTAAATAGGACTAGTAGAACAAATTTCAAGTTAAAATAATGATGCTGGCTATGAAAAGCGCGTACCAGAAAGGTGTTGCGAAAAATAAAATAAAATATGATAAATATTGTAAAAATGAGTAGGTTAAGAATCGTGAGTTTGAGATTAAAATGTTTAGCGTAGAAATTAACGATAATACTGTGTGTTTATGACTTAACCGCCTATATATAGTGCTTGGCACTAAACCCTAAGCTGATTCTTCAGCCACTATACGTGTGTTTTGGGGCCAGCTGTTGCCACCTTCACTTCTTAACCTCTTTGGCTTGAAAATCTCCCAAGTTTGCACCTTTCTTCTCATTTCTCTTCATCTTTAAGCCTCTATACACTTGAGAGTTGGCATTGTGAGGAGTTGTGGGTTATATTCAGAACTTCCAGCCACTGTTGGTTGGGGAGTAAACTGAGTTTCCTTGATTTGAGTTGTTGGAGCCTTGTTCTTAGTTGTAGAAGCTCCAAGTAGCTTCTTTTGTGAAGGAAGAACTCATTTTTTTGGTCCATTTTCGTTCCCTTCAAAGTCAGTACCTTGGAGTTGTCATGTGAGCTCCAAGAGCACCTTTGGTTGGCTGCTTGAACCTTGGGTAAGTGTTACCACCTTTAATCATGAGTTTAATGGGTTAAAGTTGATGTCTTGGATTGTTTAATAAGTTAAACAAGTATGTAATCTGAGTATGAACCTTAATGTACCTAAATATGGAGTCTTGAACGTTTTGAAGTGGTAAAAGATGAACCTTTGATGGATATCTTTGCGAAAGGCAGAAACTGCATTCTGTAGCAAAATATCTGGATATTGATATCCGGATATGGATATCCGGATATTGATATCCGGATATGTCCCCGAGGAATATCCGGATATTCTGGATTTCAAAGAACAGTGAAGGCACTGTTCATACAGATTGTCATTTTGGGTTGGTGGACCCATGATCGACTTATGTGGACTTCTGTAGTAATTAAACTAAGTCAGAATCAGGTGATTAAGGGCTTATGACTTTGTGAGAAGTCTAAAGACGTAAAACGTAAAAGAAGGGCATTGTTTTTGAATCATATGCTTGTTGTGCATAAATATTGATAATATTATTGGTCCAAACAGATTGTGATCTTGCTGTTTGTGGACTCTGAGGTATTGTGGACTCTGTTAATATATGGGTGTCTTAGAGACAATCTTTTTGATTAAATAAGGACATAAGATGTGGACCTTTTGTCGCAAATAAATAATAAGCACTCTTTATCATGTTTCATATTTTGTCTCGATATTATTGTTAATATATTATGAATAAACTGGATAAACCCCTTGGAATAAAACATGTATTTCTTGAGTATCTGTGATGAGATCACGATTATGAGGATTCAAGGATACCACATGTTTATTCCTAAATTTATGTTCCTAGTCTAGAGACACTGAGAATGGGGATCACTGATCTCGGGTAAGACTAGCACGACTTATCTACTTGTATTTGGATACAAGGTATAGACCTCATCTGCTACAGATATGGAGATGGAGATGTCTTAGCTAAAGTCGTGGGTGGACCTATAAGAGTATAGCTCGCACTAAACAGACCCACAAAGAGACTCTATTAGGAAATCTCACAGAGAGTATCATTAGAGTAGTCTCTTTATATTTGGGTATGTCTTTCCTTATACCAGAAGTTATTGCCTAGACTGTGTTCTAGAAGGCACGCTTGGACTGTATACCTCGTCTTCCTGAAACATGGAGACTTATAGGTACACTGTTGGGCTTGTCCTGAAAGAGCACAGGGCTAGGGTGATAAGCTGAAGGAATTCGTCAAATCTCTGTGAGAGATTAGGTTATCTGTAAACCGGAGAAATCAGGATGACATTTACAAGGACTCGGGAATCTATGCATAGTAAAAGAGATCATGAGATGATCTGCCGTTAGAGTCAGTAAATTGAAGATTCCCTGTTTCGAATAAAGCTTACCTGAAACCACAAGGGTTGATACGTTTCCTTACCCCAGGTTTAATGGGAAGGTAACCGAGACGAAAGGAAATACATACGGCAACCAAATATGTGTAATAGGATGATTATGTCATTAACCTAACTAGCTCTGGGGAAACAAAGCATTGCTAGTGCTCTGTGTTGTTATTAGATGGGTTGTGGGCTTGTTGGGCCCAAGCCCATTTATGTCAGTGGCTATGTTGGGCCTAATGGGTAACACACTAACACCTTATTGTCATGATAATATAGCATTAAAGGTATTGGGCCTAATAATGGTTGTTAGCCCAAAAAGAAGTTTGGAAGCCCATCAAAAGTGAAAAGGGCGCATGGATCATGTAATGGGCTTGGATGGTCCAAGACATTACTAATTTAATTAGTTAAATTAATTATCAAATATTTAAATTTTGAATTTTGAATTTGAAATTTGAATTTTGAAATTTGAATTTTGAAATTCGAATTTTGAATTTGAAATTTGAAATTTGAATTTCGAATTTTGAATTTGAAATTTGAAATTTGAAATTTGAAATTTGAATTTGAATTTAGAATTTAGAATTTAAATTTTGAATTTGAATTTTGAATTTAAATGTTTGAATTTGAATTTGAATGTCTATGAAAAGTTGTTTCATAACAAAAGGATAAGATAAGATCTTGTTGGAACAAATCTCAAGTATCAAGAGGAGATCTTTAGGCATCATCCAAGGCTGATTTGGGGCGCTGATTTTGGGGTCTTGTGATGGTCATAGGATCAACCAAATGAGCTCCAATCAGATTTGGTTTGTTGAGAGAATAAGTTAGTGAGTTGGCTCAAGTTTGAATGCAACTGCTCAACGTATCTGGACTGTTTTGAGGCTAAATGGGGCGCACCATATGGCTGGCCATATGATGGTTGTTGAGTCAGATTTTTGTTGAGATATGCACTTGATATCATGAGGATATGATAGGAGGTTGTTGGTAAGATTTGATTTGCAACAACTCCACTCATTCCTCTCCTAGTGTGCGCTACATAGGGCTGATTTTTGAGTGAAGAAATCAGATTTTTATTCACTCATTCTCTCATCTCCTTTGGTCATCCTTTTGTGAGGTTTTTCTTAAGAGAGTTTGGAAAATTACCTAGCACTTTCTAAGTGAATTCCATGCGCCACTTTTGTGTTTTTTCTTGCTGAAAATTCACTCAACTAAACACCTTGAAACCTTGCCTCCTTCCTTTCCATAAGGGACGCCTAGCTTGCCTCCCTTGGTGTTCGTTGGTGGCCTTGAAGAAGGGTTCTTCCGTCTTTACAAAGGATGGTGTGGATCAACATTAGAGGGCTTGTATCTTCAAGCCTCACCTTGATCATCTTCAAGTTTTGGAAAGCAAACAAGGTAACATCCATGTCCTAAAGCATGTTTCTTGATATGGTATGTGTAATTCCACTTTGAAAATTTTGTTTTCATCCTCACATGCCTACGGCCTTCAAGGCCATTTTTATTTCAAGTGGTATCAGAGCCCGGTCGCTTTACCATCGGCGGGTGATGGTACTTTGTTTGTAAAAACTTGTTCTTTACTGTAAAAAATTCTTTAAAGAATTAAAGCATGAATCATAGCATATGGATTTTGAAATACTATGCTTTAAATTGTTAAAGTTTTTATTTTATGAACATGATAATGTGATTGCTATGTTCATATATCTGTATGTGTTCATGGTTTTGTTTCTTTTTCTTTGTGAAAGTTTTGAAAAGAAACACCTTTTTGAAAGGGATGACTCGGCCATGAGGGGTATTTTGAGTACCTTGATTGTTTTCTTATTTTTCTCTATGAATTGTTTCATGAGAATGACATGAAATTTTTGTGAAATTTTTTTATCATATATATGGATATGTGATTCAGCCATACAAGGTGTGGTATCTACATGTGTGGTTTAATTTTGTGTTCTTTGAGAAAGAGTCATCAAAATTTGAATTATATTAATTGTTATATAATTCGGCCATTAAGAAAATTTGAATCATGATTCTTGCAATGATATTTTAATTGTTAAAATGATAAGACGTATGGATGAACATGTTATATAATATTTGATATTATGTGCTTGCAAGTTATTTGAATTTTCAGGTGCAAATGGAAGGGGATGGTCATGGTGCCCGAGTTTGAATTTCAAATTTTATATTTTAAATTAAAGATGTAATTTTGCTCGATTTAAATTAAAATGTAAATTTGAATTTTAAATTTTGAATATCCATTTGTCCCTCCAAAGTTGTTTTGGAGTTTCTTTAATTATTTTGTAATTAGAGAATTAGGCTAGTGGCGTTTAGACGACAAGGAGCCGTGGCTTGAGAAGCAAGAAGGACGAATGCATGAGCACCATGACCGTCTCAAATAAAATTGTTTTATATGCATGTATGCTTTTATGTTTTAAAAACGGCTAGTATGCATGAAATTGGACAAATCACGTTTGTATGTATTATTATGCACGTCCAATTACGACTAGTGTAGTCCGATAGATGTTTGACATAGGATACGACTAGCATGATAATTATACCTATGCGTTTGATGAGACTTAATAAACCCTAAATAAAAGGAACCCTTAAAAGGAATAAATTATTAAGCATGATTATCTCCCACCACCAATATTACTCAAACCTCCTCTAAATAGTGGTGCTCCACAACTCAGTTGGGACCCACTGTTTCGTTGAGTAAGAGTAGTATTAGAAGTGTTAGACACTTAGGGTGCTGGTTAATGCTTAACTGAGGCATAAGTTGCAGGCTCAGTCGGGCTTATGTGCTTAGGGTAATAATGCTAGGTTGGTTGCATGAGATGCACCACGAAGTGACAAGAAGTTGTCAACCTAATGTTAAGAGAGGGTATGAGATACTGTTGATAAGGATCAACCCATTATTTAAATTAATCTTGCGGTCACAGACGGGGGTTAAAATAGATAATTGCACTCTTAATCTCACTAAGGTAAAATCTAAAAGTAGCTTAACCCTAAGTCAAATGGTAAGGGTCATTGACTTAGATAAAATAGTGGGAGGGGCAAATTATTTAAAGTCTTTAATAATTTGTTTTTAGTACATGTCGAAATATATTAATAAATTATCTTTACATCTTTTCAGTTTTTAGTATGACTAATCCACTGTCACTGCGCTCAATACTCGAAACGAACAAACTGACCGGTTCAAACTTTATGGACTGGTATCGGATCTTAAGAATTGTTCTTAGGGCCGAAAAAATAGCTTATGTCATGGATGCTGCATTACCCGTAGATCCTAAGGAAGGGGAAGATGGGTTCACGAAATTTGATTTCGACGCCCACAAACAGCACATGAATGACAATGTGTTGACTGTCTGCATCATGTTGGCATCCATGTCGCCTGATCTGCAAAAGCAGCATGAGCATATGGATGCTCCCTCTATTGTCTTACATGTCAAAGAGTTGTATGACATTATAGGCAGGCATGAGAGGTATGAGGCCTCTAGAGAATTGTTCTCATGCAGGATGTCTGAGAGCATGTCTGTGAGCAGTCATGTTCTTAAGATGATCGGGGTCATTGAGAAGTTAGGAAATCTAGGCTTCGTGATGGATGCCGAGCTAAGTAATGACTTAGTCCTGACCTCGCTTCCACCTTCCTTCAGTCAATTCATTATGAATTACAACATGCATGGGATGCTTGTGAGCTTGCCTGAATTGTTAAGCATGTTAACAACTGCTGAAGTGTCTATCAAGAAGGATGAGACACATGCTCTTCTGATTGGTGGGTCTAGCAAGGCCAAGGGTAAGGGCAAGGAGCCTGCGAAAGGCGACTCCCTTAAGCCCAAAGGAAAACCCAAGAAGAAGAAAGGCAAAAAGAAGGGTAAGAATGCATCCAAGGACAAAAGCGATGCTGAGTGCTTCCATTGTGGCAAGAAAGGCCATTGGAAGCGGAATTGTCCAGACTACCTGAAGAGTGTGAAGGACAAGAAGCATGGTGATGCTTCTACCTCAGGTATTTACATGATTGAGATAAATTATTCTTGTGCTAATCCGACTTCATGGGTATTGGATACCGGTTGTGGTTCTCATATTTGCAATTCGTTGCAGGTGCTTAGGAACCCTAGAAGATTGGAAAAGAACGAGGTGGACCTCTGCGTTGGTAATGGAGCAAGAGTTTCTGCTCAAGCTGTTGGAGATGCCGACCTCATTTTGCCTACGGGCCGTTTATTGCATTTGAATAATTGTCTTTATGTTCCTAGCATTTCTAGAAACATTATTTCTATTTCTTGTTTAGAACAAGATGGTTTTGCTTTCACTATTAGGGATGGTACATTTTCTATCATTTCGAATGATATTGTTTTTGGTACTGCTTCTTTAATAAATGGCTTATATGTTTTGGAAATGAGAACTGAAGTGCTCAATGTAAATGTGAAACGACCTAGGATAGATAATCAATCTTATCTTTGGCATTGTAGACTAGGGCACATAAACGAAACAAGATTGTCTAGGATGCATGCAAATGGATACCTAGATTCCATGGATTTGGAATCCTATGGACAATGTGAATCTTGTCTAGCTGGGAAAATGACTTGTCACAAGCCCAAAGGGCTTGAGAGTCATAGGGCTAGTGAGTTATTAGAACTCATTCACACTGATGTTTGTGGGCAAATGTCTATAGAGGCTAGAGGAGGATACTCCTATTTCATTACCTTTACCGATGCTAAATCAAGATTTGGGTACGTGTACCTAATGAGATATAAATCCAAAGCTTTTGAAAAATTCAAAGAGTTTAGGAATGAAGTAGAGAAACAGCGTGGCAAGATGATTAAGACATTACGATCAGATCGTGGTGGTGAATATCTGAGCCATGAGTTTCAGGATTATCTGAGAGAAAATGGAATTCTCTCGTAGTTTACCGCACCTTACACACCACACCAAAATGGTGTCTCCGAAAGGAGAAACAGGACCTTGTTAGACATGGTCAGGTCTATGATGAGTGAGACTCAACTTCCAAAATCATTTTGGGGATATGCCTTAGACACAGCGGCATACCTCATAAATAAGGTACCTTCTAAACCTGTTCAGACCACACCATATGAGATATGGAATGGTAAGAGACCCAACCTGAGTTACCTCAGGTATGGGGACCGCCAGCTTATGTCAAAGTGTTGGCATCAGACAAGCTTAGTTCTAAGAGTACTAAATGTCTATTTGTGGGGTATCCCAAAGGTACTAAGGGATACTACTTTTACTCCATGGATGAACACAAGGTGTTTGTGTCAAAGAATGTTGAGTTCCTTGAGAAGGATTTGATCTCTCAAGGAGCTAGTGGGAGTAAGATTGATCTTGAAGAAGTTCAAGAACCACATGAACAGATTGAGGAACCCGAGTCTGCTCCGCAGGCGACGTTCTCCAATGGAGAAGTAATGTTCTCCAATGTAGAAGTAAACACACAACTTTGTAGGTCAACGAGGGTCATCCATCCACCTGAGAGGTATGGGTTTGTGATTTAGAATCAGCAAACCGTCGAGGATGATGAACCAAGTAACTACGAAGAGGCAGTCAAGGATGTTGACTCTTCTAGATGGCTTGAAGCCATGGAATCTGAAATGGATTCGATGTATCAAAACAAGGTATGGACCTTGGTTCCTAAACCGCAAGAAATAGTTCCTATCAGTAACAAATGGGTCTTTAAAAGAAAGACTGATGCAGATGGCAACGTTCAGACCTACAAATCTAGGTTGGTTGCGAAAGGGTATCGTCAAAGACAAGGAGTTGACTATGATGAGACTTTCTCACCAGTTGCCATGATCAAATCTATTAGGATCATGCTTGCAATAGGAGCATATCACGACTATGAAATTTGGCAAATGGATGTCAAGACCGCCTTCTTGAATGGGTTCTTGAAGGAGGAAGTGTACATGACACAACCTAAAGGCTTTGAAATCAAATATCAAGAGCATATGGTATGCAAACTACCAAGGTAGATATATGGGCTAAAGCAAGCATCAAGGAGTTGGAATATTCGTTTTGATGAAGTCGTTAAGAGTAACGGTTTTATCAAGAACGAGGATGAACCTTGTGTTTACAGGAATGTTAGTGGGAGTAATGTCGTCTTCCTAGTACTTTATGTAGATGGCATATTGTTAATAGGAAATGACATCCCCACATTACAAATAACGAAAGAGTGGCTTTCAAAGAGCTTCACCAAGAAGGATTTGGGAGAAGCGACCTTTATACTTGGTATAAAGATCTATAGAGATAGATCCAAGAGGCTGCTGGGTTTATCTCAATGCACGTATGTTGACAAGATGCTAAAGAGGTTTAGCATGGAAGGGTCGAAAAGGGGTTTTCTTCCTGTCAGTCATAGAGTACATCTTTCAAAGGCTATGTGTCCTAAGTCACAGCCTGAGAAGGATCACATGAGTGGAATTTCATACGCTTCGGCTATTGAATCCATCATGTATGACATGATATGTACGAGACCAGATGTCTCATATGCTTTGAGCATTACGAGTAGATACCAGTCTGACCCTGGAGAGGGTCACTGGACAGCAGTCAAGACCATCCTTAAGTACTTAAGAAGTGAAAGTCAAAATTGGCTGCACAAAGGTTCCACCTTGATGCGCCTACATGAGGGTAAAAACAAAAAAATGGTCTTTGATACGGAAGCATAGACAATCTATGCGCCTCATGTTTTAGGATCTGCCCGTTAAACATGTAGGGTTTAAAATTCATAGCTTTTTTCACTTGAAGGTGTCAAAGTGGATGACTCCCTCTAACAGTAATCCACACGGCTACCTCTTGGTTGCTTCTGAGAAACGCTTTCTCCCTGAACCCTCCCTTTTCTTGGAAGCTCTCTAGGCTGCGACAAGGTGGAGGCTTTCAAGTGTTTTTGTTTGTTTTTCTCAAGACTGTAATGTTGTCTTGAAGTTAGGTGAGAGGACCAATAATGGAGGAAGAGAGATGAAGAGAAAGAGGGGCGGCCAAAAATTAGGATTTTAGTCCAGAGAGGCGCTGTATATCTTGATCTGAAGAAAAAAACGTTACTTTAACGTGGTTCAGCAAATCCCTTAATCATCATTAAGAGATGGACGTTACATTAACGTTTCCTCATCAAATCCCTTAATCAGCATTAAGAGACAGACGTTACATTAAATATAATTTTATTTAAATTCATAATTCAAATAAAATAGAAATAATAAATCTCTATCTAATCATATTAGATACAGATAAGGATAATTCAAAACTATCCTTAATTACCTAACCTCTTGAATTTAAATAAAATTAAATTCGATTTTATCCTAGCCCACAATTTAAATTTGAATTCAAATTCGAAATTCAAATTCAAATTTCGAATTGCGCCAAAAACTTATTTTGGCCAAGTCAACTATTTGACTTGCTAGGATTCATGGCCCAATACCGTATTGGGCCTACTAACACATTTGGGCTTATTAATAGAAAAATTAATCTTTCACTAATAGTCCAAAGGCGCATGATGATATTGGACTTGGAGTTCAACTCCAACCCAATTACACCTATAGTCTTAAAAAACCTGGCTAACACTTATTGGTCCAAACTTGCTAAATGTAAGCAATCAAGAATAACCTTAGTGTGTGACCCATTAGGCTCAATTAGTCACTGACATAAATAAACTTGAACCAATTAAACTCTTTTAACAAGCCCAATTTATCTAATGACCACATAAGACACTAGCAATGCTCTGCAGCCCCAGAACTAATTGAGTTGATCAAGTGATCTACCTTTTAATTTGGATACCGTGCCGGCATCATCCCTCACAACGTCATTCACATTTAGTCGAGAGCAAGGATATAGTATCATCTCTCTTTATTGACTAAATATAATATTTCACAGGAACTAGGAATCTTCTTCCATTGACTTTAAGATAGATCATGACTCTTCATGATCTCTTACTATGCATAGATTCCCGAGTCAACTAGAAGTCATCCAAGCCCTACCGGTCTTGTGAACGACTAATCCCTTATAGGGGATTGTGAAGTCCTTTCGGCATGTTCATCTATACTCATGTATTCGAGTCATACCCAAGAGTACACTGTTCTCCCCATTTTTCAGGCGGATAAAGTTGTACAGTCAAAGTATAACTCTAGGACATAGTATTCGATGACATCCTTAATTCTAGGACGATCTGCACTACCAAACGATGAGAGACTTTACAAATCCAATGATACTCTCTATAATGAATCCTTGTGGAGTCTCTCGGTGGGTCAGTTCAGTGCTATCTGTTCTCTAACAGATCCACCCACGACATCACCTAAAACATCACCATGCATGCATTCCATGAGGTTCCTACCTCGTATCTTTATACAAGTAAATGACGTCGTACTAGTCTTATTGAGATCACCAATACCCTTTCTTGGTGATTCAAGACCAGGAACAGATTTTAGATAATAGACATACAGTGTCCTCGAGTCCTCATGATCACGATCCCTATCATAGATCCCCGAGTGAACACCCGTTCTATTCATAGGGTCTTTATCTTTATTCACATATTAACAATAAAATATTGGCGAGACATAAATATGATAAAGATAAAGTTTGCTCAAATTTATAAATCATGAAATACCACTTCGAAAAAGGTGTTCATCTGATAAAATAGATTGTCTCTTGGACACCTATATACTAACAAGAAGAACTAAGGATGCGTTTCTGGTCTATGGTGGGGTTGATGAGCTTTCAGTGAAAGGGTTCACAGATGCCAACTTTCAGAGTGACAAAGATGACTGCAAGTCACAGTCAGGGTTCGTATACACCTTAAATGGTGGGACAGTATCTTGGAAGAGTTCCAAGCAGGAGACAACATCAGATTCAACGACTGAAGCTGAATACATAGCTGCTTCAGAAGCGGCTAAGGAGGCCGTGTGGATCAAGAAGTTCATATCTGAACTAAGGGTGGTTCCAAGCGTGGATGAGCCCATACAATTGCTTTGCGACAACACAGGAGCCATTGCGTAGTCAAAGGAACCTAGGTCTCATCAAAGATCTAAACACGTGCTCCGCAGATATCACCTGATTAGAGAAATCATTGATAGAATGGATGTAAAGATGGATTATGTTCCCACAGATGATAACCTAGCCGATTCTCTGGCAAAGGCTGTTTCTCAGAGAAAACATGATAGTCATTATGAGGCTTTGGGTATAGGACTTAGGTCTGATTGGCTCTAGGCCAAGTGGGAGCTTGTTAGTATATGGGTGTCCTAGAGACAATCTTTTTGATTAAATAAGGACATAAGATGTGGACCTTTTTGTCGTAAATAAATAATAAGCACTCTTTATCCTGTTTCATATTTTGTCTCAATATTATTGTTAATATATTATGAATAAACTGGATAAATCCCTTGGAATAGAACAGGTATTTCTTGAGTATCTGTGATGAGATCACGATTATGAGAATTCAAGGATACCACACGTTTATTCCTAATTTTATGTTCCTAGTCTAGAGACACTGAGAATGGGGATCACTGATCTCGGGTAAGACTAGCACGAATTATCTACTTGTATTTGGATACAAGGTATAGACCTCATCTGCTACAGATATGGAGATGGAGATGTCTTAGCTAAAGTCGTGGGTGGACCTATAAGGGTATAGCTCGCACTAAACAGACCCACAAAGAGACTCTATTAGGAAATCTCACAGAGAGTATCATTAGAGTAGTCTCTTTATATTTGGGTATGTCTTTCCTTAAACCAGAAGTTATTACCTAGACTGTGTTCTAGAAGGCACGCTTTGACTGTATACCTCGTCTGCCTGAAACATGGAGACTCATAGGTACACTGTTGGGCTTATCTTGAAAGAGCACATGGCTAGGGTGATAAGCTGAAGGAATTCATCGAATCTCTGTGAGAGATTAGGTTATCTGTAAACCGGAGAAATCAGGATGACATTTACAAGGACTCGGGAATCTATGCATAGTAAAAGAGATCATGAGATGATCTGCCGTTAGAGTCAGTAAATTGAAGATTCCCTATTTCGAATAAAGCTTACCCTAAACCGCAAGGGTTGATACGTTTCCTTACCCTAGGTTTAATGGGAAGGTAACCGAGACGAAAGGAAATACATTCGGCAACCAAATATGTGTAATAGGATGATTATGTCATTAACCTAACTAGCTCTGGGGCAACAAAGCATTGCTAGTGCTCTGTGTTGTCATTAGATGGGTTGTGGGCTTGTTGGGACCAAGTCCATTTATTTCAGTGGCTATGTTGGGCCTAATGGGTCACACACTAACACCTTATTGTCATGATAATATAGCATTAAAGGTATTGGGCCTAATAATGGTTGTTAGCCCAAGAAGAAGTTTGGAAGCCCACCAAAAGGGTAAAGGGCGCATGGATCATGTAATGGGCTTGGATGGTCCAAGACATTACTAATTAATTTAATTAGTTAAATTAATTATCAAATATTTAAATTTTGAATTTTGAATTTGAAATTTGAATTTTGAATTTTGAATTTGAATTTTGAAATTCAAATTTTGAATTTGAAATTTGAATTTTGAATTTAGAATTTGAATTTTGAAATTTGAATTTTGAATTTAGAATTTAAATTTTGAATTTGAATTTTGAATTTAAATGTTTGAACGTTTGAATTTAAATGTTTGAATTTGAATTTGAATTGGCTATGAAAAGTTGTTTCATAACAAAAGGATAAAATAAGATCTTGTTGGAACAAATCCCAAGTATCAAGAGGAGATCTTTGGGCATCATCCAAGGCTGATTTGGGGCGCTGATTTTGGGGTCTTGTGATGGTCATAGGATCAACAAAATGAGCTCCAATCAGATTTGGTTTGTTGAGAGAATAAGTGAGTGAGTTGGCTCAAGTTTGAATGCAACTGCTCAACGTATCTGGACTGTTTTGAGGCTAAATAGGGCGCACCATATGGCTGGCTATATGATGGTTGTTAAGTCAAATTTTTGTTGAGATATGCACTTGATATCATGAGATATGATAGGAGGTTGTTGGTAAGATTTGATTTGCAACAACTCCACTCATTCCTCTCCTAGTGTGCGCTACATAGGGCTGATTTTTAAGTGAAGAAAATAGATTTTTATTCACTCATTCTCTTATCTCCTTTGGTAATCCTTTTGTGAGGTTTTCTTAAGAGAGTTTTGAAAATTACCTAGCACTTTCTAAGTGAATTCCATGCGCCACTTTTGTGTTTTTTCTTGCTGAAAATTCACTCAACTAAACACCTTGAAACCTTGCCTCCTTCCTCTCCATAAGGGACGCCTAGCTTGCCTCCCTTGGTGTTCGTTGGTGGCCTTGAAGAAGGGTTCTTCCATCTTGACAAAGGGTGGTGTGGATCAACATTAGAGGGCTTGTATCTCAAGCCTCACCTTGATCATCTTCAAGTTTTGGAAAGCAAACAAGGTAACATCCATGTCCTAAAGCATGTTTCTTGATATGGTATGTGTAATTCCGCTTTGAAAATATTTTTTTCATCCTCACATGCCTACGGCCTTCAAGGCCATTTTTCTTTCAGACTCTTGCCTTGGATAGCTAGCTTGTAAGGTAAGATTTCGTGTCTTCGGTTTAGCCATTGTTTGTTCCACCATGTCCCATGGGGGGATGATTTATATGCATAATGTGTTTTCATGTATTGTTTTGCTGAAATGCTATTGAACTGTTAAGTGCAAATGCTATATGATATGTATGTGGTGTTTCGTCTAAACAGGAAGCCATGGGGTATTCCTGTGGACGAGTACAGCATGGGCTGGTATTTATGTGGGTAATAGACGTATTCCTGTATTTCTCTGATCAGTAGAATAGTTATAACACACATGACATGAATATCTATTGCATTGCACTGATTTTGGAACTGATATTGAAGTACTGCTTTTAGAACTTATATTGCACATGTAAGTGAGCTTGGGGTGGAAGATCCTTGAGGACCCCTTGTCTTATTGAGATTTCTTGTTTAGAGATCTCACCCCACGTTTGGGGGCGCTTATTTCAGGTTCAGTTAATATGGGGCCTGATGCCTCTGGAGGCAGGCCAGAGCTTAGCTGATGATATTGCTGTTATATCTATGCTGACATGTCTGGATTGGATGCTGTTTATGTTTTCCGTCTTATTATTATGCTGTTGAGGTAGAGACTTATGTGGGGCTCGATGCCTTATTTAGGTGAGCATGGGGTTTGTCCATGCCACTTTATGTTAGTACTTTGAGTTGAGTTGAGTTGTATAACTTAGACCATTGGGGGCATCCTGGAAAATAACAAGATTATCCATTGGGCCAGAGAATTGGCCCGCAATCCAATTAGCACACTTGTTTCTATCTCTAGCAGTATGCTCAAAATGAATTTGCCATTCATTTGTGACCCAAGCTTTAATACTATTGACAAAGGGGGAGAATTTCCTGAAGTGCTCCTGTTACTGAGAACCTCAATTGCTATGAGCAAATCACTCTCAACAATCAGATATTTGGCTCCCAAGTCCCAATCTACCTATAACCCCTATAAAATAGCCCATAACTCAACAATAAGAGGTTGGCGTATGTTGTAGCTAAAACCAATGAGCCACTTTCCTATATGATCTTTGACCTTTCTTTTGTACATTTAGGTTGTTAGAAAGTTATAATCAGTGTTATTAAAACCGGATCGACCCGGTCGAGTCGACCTGGTAACCGGTAAATCGGTCATATAACCGGTTCGGTTGAAGCAACGGACCAGCCATGCATCAGAACTGGTGCGACCCGGTCTGACTGGACCGGTTTTCATAAAAAACCGGTGACCCGGTCGGTTAACTGGTGACCTGGCCCGGTCCCAAAAAAAAAAAATTCAAAACTTTTTTTTTTCAAAAAAAATCGTAATGGACATATTTGAATATTTTTTTGCTTATTGACTTACATAAGTTATGTACCTACAATACTAATATTATCTCAATTATGTACTATGCAGAAAATTTTGAATTAATTTATAGTTAGAGATGTCATCTTCTGAACCTAAAGCCCCGCATCACGATCATTATATTTTTGTTTGATCTTTTATTGAATAATAATATGTGATTTATTATTTTTTATATTAAAATATTTGAAATTTTTATTATTATTTTTAGATATTTGAGTATATTTATAATTTTTTAATATAAATTATAAAATTGTATATAATTACCAGGTCATGCGGTTGAACCAGTGACCCTCTGGTTGAACCAGTACCCCAGTACTTCGACCGGGTCAATGACCGGGCCGGTTTTAATAACATTGGTTATAATAGTACAATAGCAAAAGTCACGTCATAATCCAAAATATTATTTTATTATAAAATAATAAAATATTATTAATTATAAAAATACAAATCGGTCCTGGAGGCTGAGGTTAGATTTTCTGAAATAGGCTTATAGCCTGATTTCTAAAGAGACTTAAATTTATATTAGAGTAAATACTCTTTTGGATATCTAATAAAAAAATATGTTTCTCACCTTGGTCCCTTACAAAAAGAAATTAGTCATCTGATCCCAAAAAATTCAAAATAGGCACATTTTAGTCCTTTTGAGAGACTAATGTGGATCTTTTTTGAATTTGTGAGGAATCACTATCTCAACTAAATTGATTCATAAGGACCTCGAGAGTAATTTTTTTTTGTAAGGGACTAAAATGGAGACCGTACTTTTTGTCAGGGACCTAAAAATGTATTTTTCTTTATATTATTTTTAAAATGGCTCAAACTAAACTAAACTAAAAGCAGATCAAGCCCCAGGCCACAGTCCGTCTCATTTACCTCCTTCCTTGCTTGTTTTTTTTTTTGGTAAACACTTGCTTGTTTTCTATATAGAATAGTGAATGAAACATAATAATAATAATAATAATAATAATAATAAAAATATATATGTAAAAGCGTCATTTCATAGGATACCAATAAGTGGATGTTTGTAATTTGACATTCAGCCCTTACTTGGTTTTAAAAATATATTTGTTTGAATTATTATATTTTTTTTAACATAAATATTTTTTTGGGTCTTCAATAAAAAATTAGGAAATCTATTTTAATCCTTTAAAAAAAGCCGACTTGTGGTCCCTCTAAATTTCAGTTCTTTGAAATTGTGGTCTCTTAAAAATTCAAAGAACACCCACATTATTTAAGGACCCAAAAAGATATATACTCTTTTGTTTTTTTAAATAATGAAGCGAGCAAATTTTATAAGAGGTTAAAACGAAAGGTATATTCTTCTTGAAATTACAATTATGCATATGATAAATATATATATATATATATATATATTTATATATATATATATATATTTATATATATTATATTCACAAATAATTTTTTTGTAAGTTTCGAAGAGAATCATCACTAATTATATAATAAAAAATTAGAAATAATGTTAAAATTTAAAACAAAAAAAATTGTATAAACTTACAGGGCACCTCTACTTCCTCCCTGCCTCCACTCAGAGGCGGATCCACTTAGGGGAGAAGGGGGACAAGTGCCCACCCTTAAATATGATGTAAAAAAAAATATTTTTTTTCTTAAAATTCAAGTTTTTCCAATTTAATTTTGGGGTAGAATATTATAACAATCAATTAGGTTACTACAGATGTTACTACCAATCAATTTTCAATTTCACCGTTAGAGCGATTATGCTGATCTAACGGTTATATTTATTTTCATCTTTGTATAGTTATGATTCCCATATTTAATACTTTATATTTATTTTCACCTTTGTATGATTATGATTTCCTATATTTAATGCTTTTACATTAATTATGGGGATCATATCCCTATAAAGTTGAAAATAAATATAACTGTTGGATCAACTAATCGATCTAACGGTGAAATTGATTTGTAGTAACCCTAGTTGGTCGATACAATATCCTACATCTTTAATTCCCCTCCTTCTAATTTATTTTCATGTGAGTTTTTTTCTCCTCCGCCTTCATTATCCAAACTTAATCTAGATCTAGATCTAAACCAGATCGAGCCAGCCGGCAGCTGCTCGTAAATCACGTTCAAGACCAGACCTTATTGAATGCTCACCCTTCGTTATTTTTCTAGATCCGCCACTGCATTCACTATTGGACTAATAAGTATCTATCTTCAAGAAAATCTAAAGGTGGTTATATATATGAATCAATGGGGCTCTTGATAGCATATATCTAACTTCGAGAACAAAATCATGGGATCCCAAAACCAGCCTCAGCTACCACTTATAGACTTCACTAACGAAAATCTGAAGCCTGGTACTGATACTTGGGTTTCAACTTGTCAAGTAGTGCGTAGTGCACTTGAGGATCATGGGGGTTTCTTAGCACTCTATGATAAGGTTGGTTCACAGATTTACAACTCTGTTTACTCAGCAATGGAAAAATTATTTGACCTCTCAATAGAAACAAAAAGGAAAAAAACCACTGAAAAGCCTATATTTAGTTACTCTGGGCAACGATCTGAGATTCCTTTATATGAATCTGTTGCTATCATGAATCCACTGAGCATAGAAGATTGTCAGAAATACACACACATTATGTGGCCCGAAGGAAATGATCATTTCAGGTAATTAAATATTTGCCAAACCTTTAATACTAACATCCTTTTCATTCTTATTATATATTTATATAAATTACACCCTTAATCGTGATTGTTTATTGTATTTATATCTGACGGCTCTAATTTATTAAACATATGAGCTATCGTATAAGCAAATCAATAACATATAAAGTGCGCCCCTTTATATATATTGACCATGTATACCTTCGATTTTTGTTTTCTGAATAGTGAAAGTGTCAATTCCTATGCAAAACAACTAGTAGAATTGGACCATATTGTGAAGAGAATGCTATTTGAAAGCTATGGACTGGATAGGAAGAAATTTGAGTCTTCACTTGAATCAACTGATTATGTGCTCAGAGGGTACAAATACAAAATACCCCAAGTGGGTGAGAGTAACTTGGGAGTGGCTCCTCATTCTGACACAGCCTTCTTAACTATATTGAATCAGAAGGTTGAAGGCTTGGGAGTCAAATTGAAGGATGGGGAATGGTTTGAGGTGGGTGTTTCACCCTCCTTGTATTTGGTTATGGGTGGTGATGCAATGATGGTGAGTAACTTCTGTTCAATCTTCTTGTTTAAAAATTATATAAGCCTCTCTAACTTTCTTAATTGTATAGAAGTTATGGGGACTTTGTGTATGGTCTCGAAATACATAAAAATAGGCAGGATATGCGTAATTTTTTTAAAAATAAAAAGAATGTCAAATTGCATGAATAATACGTAAAATTAGAAAGTTAAATGTAATTTTGTTAACCAGAAATATCTTAGTGTAATTAGTATTAATCTCGAGGAGGTCAATTTAGTTATTCCTAGAGTGAAATATGTCATAAAGTCCATTTCATGTCACATAACAGATCCCTAATGTCTCAGAAACTAAAGTCATGTAAAATCTGGCTTATAAGTTTTTATTAAAGGAAAAAAAGTATCTAATGTTACTTTATATAACTTTGTCTAGTGTTCATCGAAAAGACGTCGTTTTAGGGTTGAAAACTTAAAAAATTAGAATGATAAAGACTATTATAACCCTGAAATAAATTTAAGTTGCAAACACACCATGATTTCCGTCCTAAAATAACGTCGTTTTGATGAACATTAGATAAAGTTATCTAAAGTAACATTAAAAAAAACAAATCCTTTATTAAATGAAAAAATAGATAACAGACAGTTATGTAATATAAGTAAAGACTTCCAGGAAGTGTTTAAAGAATGCTTTATTTACATTTGATAATTAAGAAGTCTTATTTTTATTTTTTTTGTCATTGATTCACTTGTATTCAATAATTCACATAACTAAAGAATTAGAGTCGTTATATATAAGTAAAATTAATGGTCAAGATTGAGAGGATAATTTATATTGGAAGAACATGATCGTGACTCTATATATATATGTCAATCTACACAGATGTAAGTGTTTCGCACAATGTGAGTTGTTGATCACACTTATATCTAATTACTTTAATAATATATTAGTTGTGTGAATCGTTAAATATATGCAAAGAGAACCAATGACTAAGATTGACTGTAATGTCAATAAATTAACAGTTAAATTTCGGTATGCTTTTTGGAATTACACTGATGTAAATTGGTCGTAATTATGAATGTGCAAATCAAAACTTGAAACTTCATGATGCAGGTTTGGAGTAATGACAGGATACCCGCTTGTGAACACAGAGTCTTCGTAAATTCGAAGATAGAGAGATACTCAACGGGACTACTTTCATATGCTGGTAACATAATGGAACCACAGGAGGAGCTAGTTGATGAGGAGCACCCTCTAAGTTATAAACCATTTGACCATTATGGATACCTCCGTTTCTTTATCACCGAAGAAGCCATAAAATCCGCTTCACGGATCAAAGCATATTGTGGTATCTGAGTCATACATATTGTGATTTGAATTGAGTTAGTTTCATGTTCCTATGATAAGTCTGGCAGAAGTTGTAAGTTTTATTTCGTGATTGTCCTATATGGTGCTATGTTTGTGTAATCAATCTTATCAGCGTCTTGGTGGATGAATGTTACAGAGTTTAAATTAAATGGACATAAGATGTTGATGAAACGTAAGAAATAAATTGAGTAGAAAACAGAGATGTATATATTTTCATAATAATAAATAATACATGAGATTTGTACTACTGTCCTATTAATTTCACTCATTCGACCCCACATTTCCAAGATTTTTTTATATCCACCGGGTCATTAATTATTCGACTAGTTTGGTTCGGATATTGATGGATTCATTATAGGAGGCGACTTTCTCAAAACCATTTTCTCCATTTCGAAGGAAAAAAAACTTACCACTTGAACCAATAATTATTGGTTTGAATAATTTTTTAGGTTATGAAGATTTTGTGCCCATAGATTAATTCCAGGATCTGATTGAAACTTTCCTGTGGTTAAATTGAATATATGCATGACTTGCTAATTATCTGAGTTGATGAGTAGTCAACTTTGTCAAAAATGATAAAGCTTCATTTCTTGTTTACAAAGCTTATAAGCAAGCGAATGGCAAAGAAAGCGCCAATTCTTATGTTGACATAACTTTGGAATTTTATTTTAATTGTTATGCTTAGGCTGCATTTTTTGCAAGCTTGACTAAGGGTTATTTTGTGCTTACGTTCTAAAATGGAGTGACTTGAGTGTATGGATATTATTCAAGGGAAATCTTTCACTCAGAATTAGAGTTGGCAAAACGGACTCGGTTTGGCGAGTCAACCCACCACACCCGTTAAACGAGACGGGTCAGGCTCGTTTTTTTACGGGTTGATGGCGGACATAAGCAGGTTGTAACACCCCTTATATATCCGGTTTGTTATCATATCATCGTATTAAGTCACGCTTAATTTAAAAATGCAGAATATCTTTTTCTTTTCAAGTATGATGTCGTTAATCATTACCAACTTGATTACTTAATCATTTTCAAAACATCGCCTGTATGTAAATTGCAAAAGACAGCTAACTGAAATACCTCAATATAAAATTAACATCAAAGTGTCTCTAGTCACGGAACTGCAACACGTAGACCGGACAACCCTGATAATTTATACAACTCAAGCTAAAAGTACTAATATCAATGTGGCATGGACAAACCCCATGCTCACCAAATAAGGCAACAAAGCCCACAAAAGTATCAACAACAGCAACATAATAATAACAATCTAAAAGCATAACATCAGCAGATATAATCCAGCATCCAAACATGTCAGCATATTACATCAATAAGACAAGGGGTCCTCAAGGATCTTCCACCCCAAGCTCACTTACATGTGCAATATAAGTTCAAAAGCATTTAACAGTATAAGTTCCAAAACTATGCAGTGCAACAGATATTCATGTCATGTGTGTTTTAACTATTCTACTGGCCAGAGAAATGCAGGACGTACGTCTACAACCCCACAATAAGTACAAGGAACACCGCTTGCACCTCACCCACAGCCTCACCATCTTGTATGTCTCCACATACTCAAGCTTACCGTATAGGTGGAACACCACATGCATATCATGAAGGCACTCGCATATAATAGCTCAATAGCATTTATCAAAACAATACATGAAAACAACATCATGCATATAAACCATCCCCTCATGGGACATGGTTGAACCAACAATGGCTAAACCGAGGACACGAAAGCTTACCTTGCAAGCTAACTATCCAATGCCAAGAGTCCACACAAGCTCAAAGTCCAAACACAGCAGAATCACAATCTATTATGGACCAATTAACATATCAATATTCAACTCTGCACTCATACAATATAAAGACAACGCCTTTCTATACGTTCCGTGTCTTTAGGCTTCTCACAAAGCCACAAGCCCTTAATCACTTAGACTCTGACTTACATTAATTATTACAGAAGTTCAACTTCATCAATGTAGGGTCCACGAACCCATAACTCAGTTCTGTATGAATATTGCAGCTACTGTTCTTTGAAAACCCAGAATATCTGGATATATGTCGGGGGCATATCCGGATATCAATATTCAGATATCTCTTTGCCAATATCCGGATATCAATATCCGAATATTCAGATCCCCATATCCGGATATTTCGCGACAGAATGTAGTTCTGCATTTCGCGAGATATCCTTCCCAAAGGTGGTTCATTTCAAGCATACCGAAGCTCAAACATGTGATTTAAGGTGTGTTTGACATTACTCAACCTAAGGTTATCATCTTAAGTTCATTACATGCATCAAGGTTCCACTTTTAATTAAGAAAGCTCAATGACAAGGGTGGTGATCATACCACAAGCTCAAAACAAAGCAAGAAGATGCTCTTGGAGCTCTCCCTTCAGCTCCAAAGATGCTGACTTGCTAGGGTACAAAAATGGAACACCCCCAAGGCTCCTCCTCACCAAAAAAAATCTTCTTGGACCAACACCAACAAGACACAAGCTCACAACCAACTCAAACAATGAAGTCAGCCCCACAATTCTACACACAGTAATTGGACATCCAGAAAAAAGCTACCTCTCACCCTCACAATGCTACACACAAGTGTTTACAAGGAGAAAGTGTGAAGAATCAAGCAAAAGATGGCAACTTGGCTCACAAGAGGTGGAGGAAGACAAATGTAAGAACCCGCACCGTTAATTAAGGTATTTAATTAATTAATTATGAGAAAATAGGAAATGAATCCATAATTGACCATAATAATTATTTATGAGGCTTAATAATCATAATAAGTGATTAAGAATGCTGAAAGTCGCTTTTCGGAAGAAAAGTGCAGATACCGGTTCTGCTAGTCGGTATAAATGTGTACCGAAAAAGTATCCCAGAAAATTAAAGTAAGTGCATGATAATTACTAGAATAATATGTAGGACTTGTAAAACGAGTTTCAAGTCCAAATAATGAGAACTGGTGCTAGAAACTGGTACTGGCTTTGAAAAACGCGTACCAGAAAGTTGCTCAGAAAAATATAAGAAAAATATGATAAATCTTAGAAAATTATGTAGTTTCAGAATCCAAAGTTTGGGATTAAAATTCTAAGCGTAGCAATTAAAATTAATACTGTGTGTTTAAGTGTGTGTGGGCTATAAATACTCCCATTACGGGCACAAAACCCTAGGACTAGATTTCTATTCGTGAGTAACTTGGAGGCTGACCAGAAAACACTCCTTCCTTGCCTTCTTCACCATTTCTTGAGCAAGCATTCACCTTTGATGCTTGTTCTTCCATTTAAACACTTGGTGAGGGTGAGGGTTGGCCTTGGGACTACATTGGGGTGGTGTTTCTGAGTTAGAGAACCTGTGTGAGGGAGTTTGAAGAGCTGTGTTTGCTGTTCTTGAGGGGTGTGACCTTTTGTTGGCATTTTGGTGCTTCAAGGTGTCTTCTTGTTGAGTAAAAGAGTCATCTTGTGTTCATTTTCGTGCATCCTCTTGTGACAGTAGCTTGAGACTGATTGTGAGCTCCAAGAGCATCTCCCTTTGCTGTTTTTGAGCTGTGGTATGTGTACCAACCTTTAACTTGAGTTTTAAGGCTTAAAAATGGTACCTTGATGCATCTAATGACTAAAAGATGATAACTTGTTGTTGGGTAATGTTGAACACACCTAGAAATGCATGATTAGGTGTATAAAATCAGTAAAAAGGAAACCTTTTAGGGATATCTTCACGAAAATGCAGAAACTGCATTCTGTCGTGAGATATCCGGATATTTGTCGAACTGATATCCGGATATTGGATATCCGGATACGTGGTTTGGGGATATCCAGATATTGGATATCCGGATATGTGAATCTGTATATCCGGATATTGCATATCCGGATATGGACAGTGAGATATCCGGATATTCTGGGATTTCGCAGAACAACAGTTGTGTTGTGTGTACAGTAGGCTATTGGGGGTTTGTGGACCCTAGTTTGATGAAGTTGAACTTCTGTATTTAATGGATTAAGCCAGAATCATGGGATTAAGGGCTTGTGGCTTTGTTAGAAGCTTTAAGACTTGAAAACGCAATGAAAAGGCGTTGTCTTTAATTTGTACGCATGTGGTACATGTTATTGATTTATGTTTGGTCCATATCAGATTGTGATCTGCTGTGATTGGACTTTGAGCTTGTGGCATTGGATAGCTAGCTTAGAGGTAAGCTTTCGTGTCCTCGGTTTAGCCATGTTGTGGTTCCACCATGTCCCATGGGGATATGGTATATGCATGCTGTGTTACATGCTTTTGATGTTTTGGAAATGCTGTTGAGCTATTGTATGTTAGTGCCTTGTTGATATGCATGGAGGTGTTCCACCTATACGGTAAGCCTGAGCATGTAGAACATACAAGAGGGTGAGGCTGTGGGTGAGGTGCAAGCGGTGTTCCTTGTACTACATGTAGGGAATAGACGTATTCCTACATTTCTCTGGCCAGTAGATAGTGATTACACACATGCCACAGATATCTGTTGCACTACATAGTTTTTGGAACTGATAATGATATAAATGCTTTTGAACTTATATTGCACATGTAAGTGAGCTTGGGGTGGAAGATCCTTGAGGACCCCTTGTCTTACTGAGATTTCTAGTTTAGAGATCTCACCCCACGTTTGGGGAATGCTTATTTCAGGATCAGGTAATGTTGAGACCTCAGGCGGCAGGAGGCCGGAGCTGAGTTAGAGTGCTGTTATTTTATGCTGCCATGATTGGATGCTGGATTTGCATGCTGTTTATATGCTTATAGCTTCAGTTATGATTTTGGAGTTTTATGTTGAGATTGTTGTTTACTATGTCTATTTGGTGAGCATGGGGATTGTCCATGACACATAGTATTATTATGTCTTGAGTCTTTTGGAGTTGTAATAATGTATCAGGATATTGTCCGGATTACTTGATGTAATGCCGTGATTTAGATACACACTTTATCTATATATTGAGGTATTTCAGTAGATGTCTTATTGCAATTTACATACAGGCGTTATTTTATGAAATTGATTAAGTAATCAAGTTGGTAATTGATAATAACGTCATAATTGAAAAGAAAAAGAATATTCCGCATTTTTTTTAATTAAGCACCGCTTAATACGATGTAATGTTAATATTCCGGGTATACACGGGGTGTTACATTTTATGGTATCAGAGCAATGGTTCGAGGGAAAAGCCTGTATGTATTGCAATAACTAGGATGTTTGGTTGTGTCTGTCTTGTGTGTTTACTCCGTCGAATCTTATTATGAAGATGCATACGTGATCACAGTGCGTGGGCCTGATCAACTCACAATCTGTGTAACTTGTGCAGAGTCATGGTAAGATCCGGGAGAACACGAGATACTTCTGAGGGTCAACCCGACCCTATCCTGACTGCATTGGCTGAGATGCAGGCGGCTAGATTAGCCGATCAGGAGGCCGCTAGATTGGCCAACGAGGCAATGATGGACGCTGTTAGCGAGGCGAACCGGATAGCCGCAGTTGAGGTTCGTGAAGCGAACCGGAGGACCACTGAGGATGTCCTCGAGGCGAACAGGATGGCGAACATGACGATGATGAGAGTCATGTTGGAGGAGATGAGGGCTGGTCCTGCTGTAGGCCAGGCACCACCGCCACTGCCGCCGCCGCCGCCTCCACCTAGTGTTCAGGATGAGAGCCTGAGTCACATTGGCAGTGCTACTCATGTCGCTGAGACGAGGGAGACTCTTGTAGAGCCTGCTGAGGATCGTGATGTGATAGATCGTCGGCTGAATGCTTTCAGGAAGCATAAGCCACCTGTGTTTGAGGGGTCTTTGGATCCTATTGCTGCTGCGAGATGGCTGGAGTCGCTGGACAAGGTATTTCGGGTCATGCAGTGTACAGACCCACAGAAGCTGATGTTCTCGACTTACATGCTGGAGGGCGATGCCCACGAGTGGTGGACGAACACCTCTCGTGCTTATGAGATGCAGGGTTGTGTCGTGACATGGCCATTCTTTGAGGAGTGCTTTTTGGGCAGATACTTTCCCTATGATGCACGGGAGAGGAAGCAGGGGGAGTATGATAGATTGGTTCGGGGCTCGATGTTATCTTGACGAGTACTTGGCCAAGTTCAATGAGCTGGTGAAGTTTGCGCACTTCCGGATGATTCCTCCTACTCCGATGTTTCTGGCTGCTAAATTCCGCAGAGGACTTAGTGAGGTGATTGCTGAGCATATTGCTGGAGCTGCTTCGAGGGACTTTGGTACAGTGGTTCAACAGTGTAAGGACTTGAGGATGTCTGCATAGCGAGTAACGCCAAGAGGGCCATGGTCGACGAGACCAAGGGGACTGTTAGTTCCACTCCTGTTCCTACGTCCTGGAAGGACAAGAGGTTTGCTGGGAAGGGCAAGGGTAAACAGTTGGCGACTAGGCAGGCGCCTGGTCAGTTCAAGAGGGCTGCTTCACAGCAAGGGAGTTTTACTAGGCCTTCTTCCACTCCGAGATGTTCGGGATGTGGAAAGGAGCATGAGGGACGTTGTGCTTCAGGGCAGTTGGTTTGCTTCCAGTGTGGCAAGGAGGGCCACTTCTCTAGAGACTGTCTGTCGTCGACGGCGAGAGCTGCAGCTGTTCAGGCAGTTCCTTTGTAGATGGTTTCGATGGCTTCTACTTCGGCACCTGCGGTGCCACCTCCTGTTGGGCGTGTGTACACCTTGCATAGGCAGCAGTCGGACCGCGCTCCGAACCTTGTTAGAGGTACTGCGCCTATTGGTGGTGTTGTTGTTGATGCATTGTTTGACTCCGGGACTACGCATTCGTTTGTTGCTACCCCGATTGCTTTGGGGCTTGAGTTGCCCATGTCTGTGCTTTCTCCACCGTTGTGGGTGACTACCGCCGCTGGAGAAATATGTGATGCTACCACTGTACATTGAGATGTCGTGTTTCAGTGGGAGGGCTGTGACTTCTCGGTAGATCTAATAGGGTTGCCAATGGCTATTTTGGAAATCATCCTTAGTGTGGATGGATTGTCCAATAGATGATTGATTGATTGTTTGTTGTGCCTAGCGAGTGGTGATGTCTCAGTGTGATTCCACAGCCAGTTCCTCGCCTTTTATTGCTGCAGGCCAGGAGAGCTTGGCGAGCAGGGGCATTCGGATATGTCTTGTTGGGAGGGTTGGTGAGTGGGACACAGGAGGATCTCACTGGCATTCCTGTGGTGAGGGAATTCCTCGAGGTGTTTCCTGAGGAGATTCCTGAGTTTCCGCCACAGAGGGAGATAGAGTTCTCCATAGATCTGTTGCCTAGTGTGGGGCCGATTTCTTTAGCTCCATACCGGATGTCGCCACCGGAGTTGGCAGAGCTGAAGAAGCATATTGAAGATCTTTCAGCGAAAGACTTCTTCGACTGAGCGTGTCTCCTTGGGAGCACTGGTCATTTTTTTTGTAAGGCAAGAGGCCTTACGCCATTACTTAAGCGTGATGGTGCTCTGTTGGAGGATGTGAAATTCTCTTCAGGGAAACTGAGTGTGTAACACTTAGAATTGGTGGCAAGGCCACGTGTGATCTTGTATATGCGGGGCAGTGCATGTACAAGTAGCTTGTGAGTTGAGTGGTCTCCATGACTCTAGGATTTTATGTTGAGTTTGTTATGCTTCGTAAGTAGTTGGCGTGTTAACACCAGGGGTAGTGTTAAGCATGAAATGAGTACCATGAACTGTGATAATAAATCAATGTTATTTCACCTTTGACTAACTCTCAATTTTGCAGATACCATGGAGAGTGAGGTATACCGTTACATAGAGTTTTTAGCTATTATGTTGTTGAAATTGAAATTTTGCAGGTGTACGTGAACTAAGGTACATTACTATGTAATTGAATGGGTTAACTAACATGTATGGGTGGATTTAAACATGAATATGATTTAGCACTTTGAACAGAATATGAAGTTATTCTGAGGATATTGATCATAATTGCTAGTCTTGTTGAGGTTAGAGTCATGGAATAAGACCCAACTCACTCGAGTGTCGTGTGGTTTAGAGTTGTGGGGTAGGTCACCTCTATTGAGGGAATGACTGATGATCCCAGAGAATCGGATGACGCTGTGACGTCATTGTGAAACTTTGAGTTTTGACGATGACCTCTTTGTTGAGGATGCACTTCTCGAGATTGAGACTGTAAGAGTCAGGATTGAGCTTATGGAGAAGATCCACGAGGCGCATATGCAGAGAGAGTGTCTCGATTACGTGGAGAACCAAGACGGTGTGTCTTGGATTGGGGATGGACTTCTGTTGTTTCAGAAGCAGATTGTGATTCCTCGAGGTCCGTTGACCGAAGAGGTTATGGCAGAGGGCCATAAGGGACAGTTTACTGTTCACCTGGTGCTACTAAGATGTTTCAAGACCTGAAAAGGAATTTCTGGTGGCCAAGAAGGAAGAAGGACATAGTTGTGTATGTGTCCAAGTGTTTGATTTGTCAAAAAGTGAAGATTGAACACCAGAAGTCGTCTGGTGAACTTCAACCTCTTGAGGTACTGCAGTGGAAGTGGGAAGGTATTTCCATGAACTTCGTGATGGGTTGGCCTAAGACCCAGGCTGTTAATGACTCTTTTGGGTCATTGTGGACAGATTGTCAAAGTTTGCCCACTTTCTTCCGGTAAAGGTTAGCTTCTCGTCAGAGCAGTTGGCCGAGCTTTATGTTCGCGAGATCGTGAGGCTTCACGGGGTGCCCGAGAGTATCATTAGTGATAGGGACCCGAAGTTCACATCTCGGTTCTGGAAGGCGCTGCAGGGAGCTTTTGGAACTCAGTTGAGACTGAGTACGGCCGATCTCCCTCAGACTGTGGGACAGACTGAGTGGACCCTTCAGGTCTTGGAGGACATGTCGAGGGCGTGCACTGTAACACCCCGTGTATACCCGGTTTGTTAACATTACATCGTATTAAGATGCGCTTAATTAAAAATTGCGGAATATCTTTTTCTTTTCCAATTATGACGTCATTATACTTAGCCAAGTTGATTACTTAATCAATTTCATAAAAATAATGCCTGTATGTAAATTGCAAGACAACTAACTGAAATACCTCAATATAAAAATAAAGAGTGAGTATCTATCACGGGTCCACACTCGGAGTCCGGCCAATAATCCTGATTAATTATTACAACTCCCGACATAAGACTAAGACATAAACAGACTGTGTGTCATGGACAATCCCCATGCTCAGCAAACAAACAGTAATAATAACAGAGTCTCCACATAATACTCCATACGTAAACTGAAACTAAAAGCATAAACAGCATGCAATCCAGCATAACAGCAGCATAATAATCATCAATCAACTAAGCTCTGGCCTCCTGCCACTAGAAGCCTCAATACTACCTGAACCTGAAATAAGCATTCCCCAAACGTGGGGTGAGATCTCTACACAAGAAATCTCAGTAAGACTAGGGGTCCTCAAGGATCTTCCATCCCAAGCTCACTTACATGTGCAATATAAGTTCAAAAAGCATTTATAACAATATCAGTTCCAAAACTATGCAGTGCAACGGATATCTATGACATGTATGTTTATCACTATCTACTGGCCAGAGAAATGCAGGAATACGTCTAACACCACATGAGTACAAGGAACACCGCTTGCACCTCACCCACAGCCTCACCATCTTGTATGTACCACATACTCAGGCTTACCGTATAGGTGGAACATCACATGCATATCCATAAAGCACTAACATATAATAGCTCAACAGCATTTTCCAAAACATCAAAGGCATGAAAACACAACACGCATATAACCATACCCCCATGGGACATGGTGGAACCATAACATGGCTAAATCGAGGACACAAAAGCTTACCTGTACCCGTATGCCCCTCCGACTCGAACTCGGTATCACAAGGGTCCACACCACAAATAGAATCCAATGCACTCACGGATCTGATTCAATGACCATCATAGTATCAATATACATATTCTGAAATTCCAAGGCAATCAGATATTATTTTCTTTTCTTTTTTTCTTTTTTAATTCGAACCGGATATGCTTTCTAAGATGTACCATCTAACTTATTTAATTTTGATGATTATTATTTTATAAATATATATTTATAAATATATATATATTTATAAATATATATATATATAAACGTATATAACTAAATATATATATCAACGTTAGTTAGTTATATATATATATATAATTCAGCACATCTACCATTAAAGAACAACTTTCTGCACATCATAATAATATATTATATATAAACGAAAGCATACTTTTCTAAACAATAGCATGCTTTTCTCACGAATTTGAATGAAAGTGTCCCTGGGTAAACACGTTTTCCGAACCTTTTCAAATCAATTGGCTTCGTGGGTACAATATATGTATATGAATACTTCACACATTCTAAAAGTAAGCATATATATATATAATATATATGAATACTTTACACACTAAAAAGAGTAAGCATGCTTTTCTATTTTTTTTCTAACTCCCTCGGTAAAGACTCTCTGGAGCTGACAATATATATATATAAAAAACAACATGAACCAACGTAAACCAGGTACTAATTGAATTCATGTAAAAAGATGCAAACTTTTCAATTTGTAATCACGCAACCCAATAAAGCCAAAGTGACAAAATAGATGGCCATATACAGAGAAGAGGTAGCACACAGTGTGCTGTGCGAAAGTCCCTTTTCTTTTTTATTAACATAGATTCTGAATCAACATTAACAAAGAAAAAAGATTATACCCACAATTATAGATTTACAAAGGGGTAGTTAAATTTACCTAGGATCCTTTTGGGAACAGAAAAATGAGAACTTTAGAGGTTGAGGAAGCACTCAAATCTTCAACAATGGGTTCTCCTTCAACAAAACTAAAGCTTTAATGGATGGGTGGTGTCTCAATGGAGGAGAGGAGAAAAAAATGAAAACTTTTAAGAAGGCTAGGACTTCAAGAAACTCCAAAGTGAAGCCACACTCAGCCGCTGAGTTTCTTTCAAAAAAACACCTTGGGTTTTGTGCCCAACTATTGTATTTATAGGCCACTTAAGGGTTAAAACACACAATATTAACTTTAATTGCTACGCTTAGCATTTTAATCTCAAACTCTGGATTCATAACCTACTCAATTTTACAAGAATTGCCATATTTTTATTATATTTTTCTGAGCACCTTTCTGGTACGCGTTTTTCATAGCCAGTATCAGTTTCTGGCATCAGTTCTCATTATTTGGACTTGAAACTCGTTTTACAAGTCCCATATATTATTCTAGTAATTATCATGCACTTACATTACTTTTCCGGGATACTTTTTCGGTACGCATTTATACCGACTAGCAGAACCGGTATCTGCACTTTTCTTCCGAAAAGCGACTTTCAGCATTCTTAATCACTTATCATAATTATTAAAGCCTCTTAATAATTATTAGGGTCAATTATGGAATCATTTCCTATTTTCACATAATTAATTAATTAAATACCTTAATTAACGGTGCAGGTTCTTACATTCACCCCACCTTTTTAGGATTTTGACCTCAAAATCAGAAACATACCTGGTCGAAACTCGGGGTACTGCCGGAGAAGCTCGTCCTCACGCTCCCAAGTACACTCCTCAGGAGTTCTTCCGGTCCATTGCACCTTGACCATTGGAATGATCTTGCTCCTCAGCTTCTTCTCGCCACGATCGAGAATTCTGAGTGGTCCGACGGGAGTTTTCAGGTTCTCCCGAACCTCCACATCATCCGGTTGCACCACGTGCGAAAGATCTGCTATGTACTTCCGAAGCTGAGACACGTGAAACACGTCGTGGATGTTAGCCAGGTTCGGAGGCAAAGCAAGTCGGTAGGCAACAGGTCCTACTCTACCAAGGATCTGGTATGGCCCAATATATCGCGGGCTCAGCTTCCTCACTCCGAGTGCCCGACCAACACCGGTGACAGGTGAAAGTCTCACAAACACGTGCTCACCCTCAGTGAACTCCAGCGGATGATGCTTGACATCATAGTAGCTCTTCTAGCGATTCTGCGCCTGCTTCAACTTTTCACGGATCATCTGGATCTGCAAGGTGTTATCTTGGACAAAGTCCAAGCCAAAAAGCTCCTTGTCCCCAACCTCAGACCAACAAGTAGGAGTCCGACACCTCCTACCATACAGTGCTTCGTAGGGCGCCATGCCCAGGCTAGCATGAAAGCTATTGTTGTAAGAAAACTCAACCAACGGAAGGTACCTATCCCATGTCGAACCCTGCTCCAAAGTGCACGCTCGCAACATGTCCTCCAACGTCTGGATGGTCCTCTCAGTCTGTCCATCAGTCTGAGGGTGATAGGCGGTACTCAATCTCAACTGCGTACCAAAAGCCTCCTGCAGCGCCTCCCATAACCGAGATGTGAACTTCGGGTCCCTATCACTAATGATACTCTCGGGCACCCCGTGAAGCCTCAAAATCTCGCGAACATAAAGCTTGGCCAACTGCTCTGTAGTGAAGCTCACCTTCACTGGAAGAAAATGGGCAGACTTCGTCAGTCTGTCCACAATGACCCAAATAGAGTCACAACCCGCCTGAGTCTTTGGCAATCCCACCACGAAGTCCATGGAAATACCTTCACACTTCCACTGTGGTACTTCAAGAGGTTGAAGTTAACCAGACGGTCTCTGATGTTCAATCTTCACCTTCTGACAAACCAAACACTTGGACACAAAGATAGCAACATCTTTCTTCATGCCCGGCCACCAGAAGTTCTTCTTCAGGTCTTGATAAATCTTAGTAGCACCCGGGTGGATAGAAAACTGACCCTTATGGCCCTCTGCCATAACCTCTTCTGTCAACGGACCTCGAGGAACTACAATCCTCTGCTGAAACAAAAGCAATCCATCATCATTCCAAGACACACCGTCTTGGTTCTTCACATAATCCAGACACTCTCTCTGAACTTGTGCCTCTTTGATCTTTTCTAGCAGCTCGTTCACAACGTCTGCTGCTTCCAACTCGAGAAGTACACTCTCACACGGAGCGGTCACTGTCAATTTTCGGAACTTCTCAACCACATCAAAGTTACCAAGTAACAAACTGGATGAGCTACTGGATTTCTGACTCAAAGCATCAGCTACCACATTGGCCTTGCCATGATGATACCTTAGCTCGAAGTCGTAGTCCTTTATGAACTCCATCCATCTCCTCTGCCTCATGTTCAATTCCTTCTGGTCGAACAAGTACTTCAAACTCTTGCGGTCACTGAACACCACAAACCTCAAACCAAAAAGATAATGCCTCCAAATCTTGAAAGCAAACACAATAGCAGCCAACTCCAAGTCATGAGTAGGGTAGTTCTCCTCATGAGGTTTCAACTGCCTCGAAGCATAGGCAATCACTTTGCCCAACTGCATCAACACACAACCTAGCCCCTTCCCGGAGGCGTCGGTGTAAAGCTCAATCTCAAGCGCAGGATCAGGAAGGACCAGCACAGGTGCAGTAGTCAGTCGCTCCTTCAACTCCTGAAAACATACCTCACACTCGTGAGTCCACACAAATGGAGTCTCCTTCCGAGTAAGGCGAGTCAATGGAAAAACCATGGTGGAGAATCCGTTGATGAACCTCCGATAGTAACCTGCCAAACCCAGAAAGCTCCTCACTTCCGTAACTGTCTTGGGTCTCTCCCAATCCAGCACGGCCTCAATCTTGTTCGGATCCACTGCAACTCCTTCAGCAGAAATAACATGCCCAAGAAACTGCACAAACTTGAGCCAAAACTCACACTTTGAAGGCTTTGCATACAACTTCTTCTCCTTCAGCACTTGCAGAACAGTTCTCAAATGCTCCACATGCTCCTCCTCCGTCTTGGAGTAAATCAAAATATCGTCAATGAAGACGATCAGAAACTGATCCAGGTATGGTTGGAAAATTCGGTTCATGTAATCCATGAACGCAGCAGGTGCATTGGTGAGTCCAAACGGGATCACCAAATACTCAAAGTGATCGTATCTCGAACGAAATGCGGTCTTAGGGACATCCTCCGGCTTCACCCGAATCTGATGGTATCCGGACCGAAGATCAATCTTGGAATACACGCAAGCACCCCTGAGCTGATCCAACAGATCATCAATCCGAGGAAGGGATACTTGTTCTTGATCGTCACCTTGTTCAGTTGCCTGTAGTCGGTACACAATCGCATTGTCCAGTCCTTCTTCTTCACAAAGATGACCGGTGCTCCCCAAGGAGACACACTCGGTCGGATGAAATCTTTCGCTGAAAGATCCTCAATCTGCTTCTTCAGCTCTGCCAACTCCGGTGGCGACATCCGGTATGGAGCTAAAGAGATCGGCCCCACACCAGGCAACAGATCTATGGAGAACTCTATCTCCCTCTGTGGTGGAAACTCAGGAATATCCTCAGGAAACACCTCGAGGAATTCCCTCACCACAGGAATGCCAGTGATGTGCTCCTGTGTACCACTCACCAGACCTCCCAACATGACATACCCGAAAGCCCCTGCTCGCAAAGCTCTCCTAGCCTGCAGCACTGAAATATATGGCGAGGAACTAGTTGTGGAATCACACGTAGACATCACCACTCTCTTGACACAACAATCAATCAATGCACAGTTTCTGGACAGCCAATCCATGCCCAGAATAATCTCCAAGTTGGCCATCGGCAATCCTATCAGATCTACCGAGAACTCACGACCGTCCCACTGAAACGCTACATTGCGATGTACAGTGGTAGAATCACATATTTCTCCGGTGGCGGTGGTCACCCGCAACGGTGGAGAAAGTACAGACATGGGCAACTCAAGCCCCACAGCAATCGGGGTTGCAACAAAAGAATGCGTAGCCCCAGAGTCAAACAAGACATCAACAGATGATGCACCAATAGTAACAGTACCTCTGACAAGGTTCGGAGCTCGGTCCGACTGCTGACGATCCAGGGTATAAACTCGCCCCGTGGAATGTGGCACATCTGATGCCACGGTAAGTGGAAGGGGAACCATTCGTAGTGGAACTGCCAGAACTGCAGCAGCTCTCGCTGTCGACGACGGACACTCTCTGGAATAGTGGCCCTCCTTGCCACACTGGAAACATATCAACTTGCCGGTAGAACACGGCCCAAAATGAGTCTTCCCGCATCCCGAACACCTGGGAGCAGGAGGTCTCGCTGCACTCCCCTGAGCAGAAGTCCTCTTAAACTGATTTGGCGTTTGCCGAGCCGCCAACTGCTTTCCCTTGCCCTTGTTCCCAAACTTCCTGTCCCTCCACGAAGTGGAACTACCAACTACCTTCGTCGCCTCAGCGACCTTGGCCCTCTTGGCCTTACTCGAGCTGTAGAAATCCTCGATATCCCGACACTGCTGTACCAGTGTCCCAAAGTCTCTCGAAGCAGAACCAGCAAGGTAACCAGCAATATCCTCACTAAGTCCCCTGCGGAACTTAGCAGCCAAGAATGTAGGAGTAGGCCTCGCCATCCGGAAGTGTGAAAACTTCACCAGCTCATTGAACTTGGCCAGGTACTCGTCAACAGACAACGAGCCCTGAACCAACCTGTCAAACTCCCCTTGCTTCCTCTCCTGTGCATCATACGGGAAGTACTGACCCAGAAAACATTCCTCGAAGAATGGCCACGTCATCCTATGGCCCTGCATCTCGTAGACATGAGAAATGTTTGTCCACCACTCATGGGCATCGCCCTCCAGCATGTAAGTAGCGAACATCAGCTTCTGCGGATCCGTACACTGCATGACTCGAAAGATCTTGTCCAGCACCTGTAGCCATCGCGCCGCAGCAATAGGGTCATAAGACCCATCAAAGGTAGGTGGCTTATGCTTACGGAAAGCATTCAGCCGGCGATCAATCGCATCTTTGTCCTCAGCAGGCTCCACAAATGGTTCCAACACTCCAGTGACATGAGTAGCACTACCAACGCGACTCAGGGTCTCATCCTGAACACTAGGTGGAGGCGACGGCGGTGGAGGCGGTGGAGGTGGTGGCGGTGGGAACTGACCAACAGCAGGACCAGCTCTCATCTCTTCCAACATGACCCTCATCATAGTCATGTTCGCCAACCTGTTCGCCTCAAGAGCATCCTCCGTGGCCTTCTGGTTCGCTTCTCTAACAGCGTCCATCATTGCCACGTTGGCCAATCTAGTGGCCTCCTGCATCTCAGCCAATGCAGTCAGGATTGGGTCGGGTTGACCCTCAGCAGTCTCTCGTGTTCTCCTGGATCCTACCATGACTCTGCACAAGTTTCACAAATTGTGAGTTGATCAGGCCCACACAATGTGATCACATATGCATCACCATAATAAAAACCAACGAAGCAAACACACAAGACAGACACAACCAAACATCCTAAGTTATGCAATACATACAGGCTTTTCCCTAGAAACTTTGCTCTGATACCATAATATGTAACACCCCGTGTATACCCGGTTTGTTAACATTACATCGTATTAAGCTGCGCTTAATTAAAAATTGCGGAATATCTTTTTCTTTTCCAATTATGACGTCATTATACTTAGCCAAGTTGATTACTTAATCAATTTCATAAAAATAATGCCTGTATGTAAATTGCAAGAAAACTAACTGAAATACCTCAATATAAAAATAAAGAGTGAGTATCTATCACGGGTCCACACTCGGAGTCCGGCCAATAATCCTGATTAATTATTACAACTCCCGACATAAGACTAAGACATAAACAGACTGTGTGTCATGGACAATCCCTATGCTCACCAAACAAACAGCAATAATAACAGAGTCTCCACATAATACTCCATACGTAGACTGAAACTAAAAGCATAAACAGCATGCAATCCAGCATAACAGCAGCATAATAATCATCAATCAACTAAGCTCTGGCCTCCTGCCACTAGAAGCCTCAATACTACCTGAACCTGAAATAAGCATTCCCCAAACGTGGGGTGAGATCTCTACACAAGAAATCTCAGTAAGACTAGGGGTCCTCAAGGATCTTCCATCCCAAGCTCACTTACATGTGCAATATAAGTTCAAAAAGCATTTATAACATTATCAGTTCCAAAACTATGCAGTGCAACAGATATCTATGACATGTATGTTTATCACTATCTACTGGCCAGAGAAATATAGGAATACGTCTAACCCCACATGAGTACAAGGAACACCGCTTGCACCTCACCCACAGCCTCACCATCTTGTATGTACCACATACTCATGCTTACCGTATAGGTGGAACATCACATGCATATCCATAAGGCACTAACATATAATAACTCAACAGCATTTTCCAAAACATCAAAGGCATGAAACACAACATGCATATACCATATCCCCATGGACATGGTGGAACCACAACATGGCTAAACCGAGGACACAAAAGCTTACCTGTACCCGTATGCCCCTCCGACTCGAACTCGGTATCACAAGGGTCCACACCACAATTAGAATCCAATGCACTCACAGATCTGGTTCAATGACCATCATAATATTAATATACATATTCTAAAATTTCAAGACAATCGGATATTATTTTCTTTTTTTCAATTCAAACCGGAGATCCTTTCTAAGATATATCATTTAACTTATTTAATTTTAGATAATTATTATCTTATATATATATATATATATATATATATATATAGCCACAAAATATATTTATTTATTTATTATGTATATATATATATAACACCTTCCAACTAAAGGCTCCCTGTAACAAAATATATATATATATATATATTTATATATATATATATCAAACCAACAACGAAGGCTTCCCTGTAGATCTTTTCAACTTTACAAACTTTTCAAGCTTTTCAATTCAAATGACTTTTGTATGTATTGTATGCGTTGTCTTTTATATATATATATATATAAACGAAACCATGGCTCCCTGTGGAACGAAATTACATACGGCTCCCTGAGGGTTCTTAAATGTATTTATATAACAATAAGGTAAGCATGCTTTTCATTTTAAAATTCGTTTCTTTTTAACACTTCGGTCTTCAAGGTTATAATAACGTTGATATACATATATCAACTTAAACCAAATACCAAAATAGAATAGATAGACAGTGACCGAACTCTATTTGCTACAAAGAAAGTGCAGAATCTTCACTTACAAATCACGCAAATCGATGAAGCCCAAACATATAAAAAACCCGAAAGGAAAGACCACTTAACGAAAGCAAGATAGCGCACAGATATTCTAGAAATAACAGTAACATATAACAATGTTTAATATCAATATTAAGGATTCACAAAGGGGTAGTTAAATTTACCTAAGATCCTTTTGAGAACAGAAAAATAGAAACTTTAGAGGTTGAAGAAACACTCAAATCTTCAACAATGGGTTCTCCTTCAACAAGCTAAAGCTTTAAATGGATGGGTGGTGTTTCAATGGAAGAGAGGAAGAAAAAAAATGAAAACTTTAGAGAAGAAGGCTAGGACTCCAAGAAACTCTAAAGAGCCACACTCAACCGCTGAGTTTCTTTCAAAAAACACACCTAGGGTTTTGTGCCCAACTATTGTATTTATAGGCCACTTAAGGGTTAAAACACACAGTATTAGCTTTAATTGCTACGCTTAGCATTTTAATCTCAAACTCTGGATTCATAACCTACTCAATTTTACAAGAATTTTCATATTTTTATTATATTTTTCTGAGCACCTTTCTGGTACGCGTTTTTCATAGCCAGTATCAGTTTCTGGCATCAGTTCTCATTATTTTGACTTGAAACTCGTTTTACAAGTCCTATATATTATTCTAGTAATTATCATGCACTTACATTAATTTTCCGGGATACTTTTTCGGTACGCATTTATACCGACTAGCAGAACCGGTATCTGCACTTTTCTTCCGAAAAGCGACTTTCAGCATTCTTAATCACTTACCATAATTATTAAAGCCTCTTAATAATTATTATGGTCAATTATGGAATCATATCCTATTTTCACTTAATTAATTAATTAAATACCTTAATTAACGGTGCGGGTTCTTACATTTATATTGCAACAATGAGAGAAGATAATACTAAAATCATGGGATTCTCAACAAGCTTTACACAAAAAGAAAGAACAAATCAGTCCCAACTTCAGATGAAAAAGAACGTGTACACTGAACTGAAAATAACAAATCAACAAGTCATTCCTTTATTTTTTCACAAAAATAAAAAAGAAAATAAAAAAGAAATTCAAAGAGAAAAACCTTTTGGAGAGTACCTTGCACTGCACTATGTTCTTTGCACAAATGCTAAAAGGGATAACAAGGAAGATGATGTGATGACCAACCAAAGCAACTATGGAGGAGAAGGGATTTAGGCGGACACTCCTCTCAAGTCACTTCATGTATAGGGCTATAGTGGGAAAAATAAAATAAAAAAGTAATTTTTATTATCCTATCCTATCCCCCTCTTAACCTAAGTCCCCTTTAGGATTAGATATTAGGTTGTGAGTAAGATAAAAAAAGTAAGTTTATCTTATCTTATTGGTCCACTAAATAATGGATAAGGACATGATAGGATAGTCTATCCTATCGTATCCCTCTTATGAGGTGCACCAAATGGGCCCTAAGAGTAAGATAATATAATTAAGTCTTCTTCAAAATTTCTATCCACATCTCCATCGCTTCCCTCCATCCTAGCATGAATTGCAAACAACTTCTTACTTCCATGGCCTAAAACATAAGTCACATTGTAGTGAAAACACTATCCCTTTTGCCTTTGATTTTCTTCGAACTTCAATTGGCGAATCGGTTATGGAGTATCTCAATTCAAGTAAAAATGGTTCATAAGATAACATAATAAATAGTTGGAAGGCAATAACTTAGGTTTTCGAACTACATTTTCTAGTTTTTCCATTCAATTGAAGATGTTCACCAAACTCTCCAATCAACTAGATGCTCTAGTACCAACCACCAAACCACAACCTCACACTCATTGCCATTGGTCTCATTTCATTCTTAAGTCTCCAATGGCTTCCACATCCAAATATTTCTCTTTCCACCGTAGAGCAACCTCCTCTCCAACTCACTTATTTTCCATTCAAAAACCTAAATTATTGTCTTCCAACTCTTTATTATGTTATCTTATGAACATTTTCGCTTGAACTGGAAATGCGATACTCCATAGACGATTTTTTGATTAGCATTCAAAGAAAATCAAAGGCAAAAGGAATCGAGTTTCCATTGCAATGAGATTTATGCTTTGAGCTATGTAAGTAAAAGGTTCTTAATTTATGCCATGATAGATGGAAGCAATGGAGATGCGAACATGAATTTGGAAGAAAATGCAATTAAGTGATCTAATTCTTAAGGACTAAAAGTAATTTTTAAGGGAGAAATAATTGTTACAACCAATTTGACAAGTCAACTAGAATATTGCTACTGTTATTTTAATTAGTGGGTAGTTATTGGTTTAATTTATTATTTGAATTTTAACTTTGTTAAAGGATAGGTCATTGCTGTTAGTGGAGCCTATATAGTGTTGGTGGGTAGTTATTTTTATAGTTGGTTTGTATTATCTATTTAAACCTTGAAGTATTTAAATAAACACCATCTGAGAAAAGAATTAGTTTTTGTTTTGTCATACTTGTGTGCTTGAGGCAGGATTCCCTTGAACTCAAATTCCTTATTTTCTTGCAAATAGGTTTACATCACAATAGACTTTTTCCAAGATGATTGAAAGTAGTTGAATGAAATTTCTTTATATGATTTAATGGACAACAGATGGTGATTTTACTTCTAATGAGTCATACTCCTAGTTTCAGGGAAGGAATGTCATTTGACTTGGTGTTCTTGAGTTTATCTCAAAGTAATGAGACGTAAATAGTTAAGAGCTTGTTGTATTAATATTGTTGTAGTTTGCAATTGATAATGGTGAAGTGAGGGAGAGCTTGGGCAGACGATCGTTGTACAAGGCATCATTTTTGTTTTTTTAAAAGTTATAATTTACAAGAAATAATATAGGTTACAATTTTGTCTTATCTCATAAAATTTGTATTTCGTCACTAACGGGTGGAATAATAGTCTATAACAAAATTACATAAAAATATTCTCATTGGTAGTTAATATATATTATACTATGTACTTCATTTGATTGTTAGTTTCGATAAAATATATGAAATTTTTTACAAGTGGAGAGTGTGTATGAGAAAAAAAATTAAAGAGTTTATTCGATGAAAATTCAAAATGATTTGGTGTTTAAATTAAAAGATTTTCTGAAAACTATAGAAAATAAAAAGAAGGACAACATTTAAAGTCAGCAGATGAAGAGAAATAAAAAAGCTTTCAAGTTTGAATATTCGAAATGTTAGACCCAACTTATGGTCCCTGACACCTTGATAGCCTATGACAGACGATAGTTAAGAGATATAAGAAAATAATCTTGCATGATAAGATACCAATCTTATCATATCGCCGGTGGATCAAGTAATGGGCCCCCAATATTATTAAGAGGTCTAGAATTCCATTCTTACCAAATAACCATCTATAAATAAGAGGTTAAACCAATCAGATACACACTTTATTTTCTTTTTCTTAGTGGTCACTATGCACACACTCCCACTCTTTGGTTATAGCCATTTACTATAGTGCACAATAATCTGCAACCCTCTAAGATATCTTCATCATAGATATATGAGAGCATATTGATCTTGTATAGACCCACCAATCTCTAATTGGACATACTTGATCCCCTAGTATCAAACATTGGCACTGTTTGTGGGAAATATAAACTTTAATCCTTACTCCACAATGGTTAACAAGTAAAACACCGCTAATGGCCACCAACCACCGCAGCTGCCACCGCCTCACAACTGCTACCCAAAGCAGCCGCAGAATGGCCCCTGCCCATAATGTGAGAACAACAACATGGCCGAGACGAACGACGTCCACTAGCGATGTCGTATTGTGTAACGTCTGGCAACTTGCAAGGATCAACGAATGTCCCCACACACTAACACGAGACTTTTCAGCGTGCTTTGTCCTCACTCGCACACTTCCCGGGAAAACTTCCCAGGAGGTCACCAATCCCTGAATTGCTCCAAGTCAAGCACGCTTAACTGTGGAGTTCTTCCGGGAAAACTTCCCAGGAGGTCACCCATCCCTGAATTGCTCCAAGTCAAGCACGCTTAACTGTGGAGTTCTTCCAATCTGGGCTACAGAAAAGTAGATGCATCTTGTTACTATAGGTAGTACCAATTAATTCTTATAAGCCATTCTTAACTGTACCGTCCCATACCAGCACAGTCTCTGGAATCCCTCTCTTTCGGGTGTTGATTCGATTCATTCATGAACCCCCAGGCTGCAAGATTTGGCATGAGCCGCTCATTGTCCGTGCCTTTTCGCACCGGCGATCACTCCCTACCCTTGCCAGCTCTTGGGATGTTACATACTGGACTCTGCCTCCACCTCAGACCAACCCAGCTCAGTTTGTCGGCCTAGTAGCCCAACCAAGCCGAGTTTGCAACCTAACATGGAAAACTATATTCAGAATTCCTTCCATGCAATTCTACGACAAATAGAGGGGATGGAGAACAGGTTATGGCTCAGAGTCGGGTTGATGCCCAGAGGATAGATGAGTAGGAAGGCCGACTCCTCCACCAAGGCAAAGGAGACGACGGGCAAAGAAAGGAGCAGGAGCTGGAGCAGTATGGAGAAAGGGGTCAGGGTCAAGCTGGCGGAGGCAAAGAGGCTGAGATGAAGACAAAGGCTGAGCTGATGACAACCGAGCTGAAGGATACACTTGATGCTCACCGGTAAGTGTACCGATCGCACAAGCAATATAATGATAAGAAAGTATCGTCTCCACAGGGATTGTGATCGAATATCAAATAATCGTTTTTTTTAAGATGGAAGGAATTCAAATAGATATGAAAAATATTGTTGATTTGGGTAAAAATAAGAACTAAAATAAAAACGTATTTTTGGAATTTTTGTTGTATAAAAAAAAAATTAGAACATAGATTAATTTTATAAAATATGAGAAGACATTGTAGCTAGAGTGCACTAACCATATGATCCCACCTTTTACTTTGGATTGATTTAAAATACTCATTTAAATAAATACTCAGATAATTTATCATCTAAAAATTATTAAATAGTTAACCCTCAATTCCTTGCAAGATTAACCCTTTAACCCCAATTGGAACCCCAATTCCTTGCAATGTTCCTCATGGAATTAAGCAATGAACACGATAAATTAAGCATCTGCAATCAAATATATGTTTATTCCTAGCACGCATACAAATTGTTATCCTACTCCCTTTCAAGGTCAAAAACTCCAATATTCCTATTTAGGGTTCTAACCCTCAAATTATCATCAACTATCAGATTGATCAGTTCTCACAAAGAGGATAAAAATTACGCACAGAGTAGAGATAAAGATAAATATATAAATAAGTAAAAATAAATCAATCTGTTGTAAGAAGGGTTCACATAGGGTTTGTGACCCTAACTACAATAAAAGGTACCTAGCCAACCATGGTCATGGCTGAAATATCAATATTCAACATAAACTGGAAAATGGAAAATGAAAGAACAAGATGAACAAAATCTCCATATGACTCTCTCTCTGAGCACTACGGCCGTTTTTTTTTCCTGAAGAAATTCCCCTAATTCTGTGTTGAGCCTCCTATTTATAGGCCCAACTTCTTCTTCCAAAATTGTCCTTGTAAAAACATGGTGTTTAAAATTCGCAAACTGGCGCGGATCCGCGCCACTGTGGCGCTGGACCACGCCAAATCTCTTGTCATTGGCTCTGCATTATGGCGCTAACTTGCGCCAGTGTGGCGCTAAGTTGCGCCACTTCTCTGGAATTTTGGCTGGTCCAATCATGATGTAGCATGGAACTTCCAACCATGTGAATTTACGCCACCAAGCTTTTTACACTTTCGTATTTTCCACCTCTTCTACCTATATAAACATAACAAATAGGTGAGAAATATCATTGAAATGGAAAAGTCAACATAGTAAGTAAAAATGTATATAAACTGCTCTTTTATGACTTAATCCTTATTATTTTCAGCTTAGAAAACTACATCTTCCAGAGGCACATCAACACTCGTGGCGGCATTTTTCAATAACGGTTTTGCCGAGGCATATGCAACAACAGCCCATTCACATACAAGAATATCAATGTGCCTATCCTACCAGGTTGGACCTAGGCAGATATGCTGAAGTACGATGGAAGTCAGGACCTCGAGACCCATCTGGAGGCTTTCAACGCGAAGATGGGTGTGAAAGGGATAGACGAGCCCATCATCTCGAAGATTTTTGCATCAACCTTGACAGAGGTGGCCATGACCTGGTTCTCTAGGTTACCAAGGAACTATATCGATTCGTTTGAGGAGTTTGCAGACAAGTTCCCTCTCAACTTCGCAACTAGTACAGTACATCATATGTCAGAGTTCACCTTGGTGGCAGAACGATAGGAAGAAAATGAGTACTTCTGTAATACCTCGAGCGGTTCATAGCAGCTACTTTCTGGGTTTAAAGCTTGCCTAAAAGCACACATTTAGATCTAATCATTGCAAGCCTAGATGGAAACTCTTATTTGGCGAAGTCAATTTACAAGAACCTGGTTCTTAACCTGGAGTAATTTACAGCGAGATCTACTAAAAATCTGGAATTGGAGCAGATAGAGGCAACACATATCATTGTCCGAGGTGGATAGAGGGGTTGTAGCCATCAATGATGGAGCTCAGCACGTTGGGATAAAGATCGGCTGAAGACCAAGAAATCAGCTGATTTCCACAAGAGGGGTGATGAGGACTATCTTTAAGGGCAAGTATGACAAATACACTCCCATCCACGTGGCTAGATCTCATATTTGAAGAGAGTTCACCAAGACCAAACCGAGAAAGGTGGAGAGGCCCACGCTCATCCGAAACAAGGGCGTCCTTGCCCACTCCAAATATTGCGCCTTCCATGACGGCCACAATCACACTATTGATGAATGTTGAGACCTCCGGGACGTAATTGAGAATCATATCATGGAAGGAAAATTGCGCCAATAACTGATACGCACCTATGGTAAGAAGAATGACAAGAGAAGATAGAGAAGTCGAAGCCAGAACGATAGTCCAGCTCGACCAAATACCGAAATAAAAAAGATAAGAAACGTTGCAAAAGCAAAGGGAAAGAAGCCTGACTCCAATAGTGATGGCTACCAGTAGTTTCCCTAAGCATACAGGCTCGTTCTTGCCATGTGGCAGAAGATCTAACCCAGTTATGTTGCCGACGGAAAGCTCGACTATCTCCTCCGCGCTCGGCTAAAGGTTGCTCCATTGATAACCTAGAACAAGAAGATGCAGAGTCAACATAAGTGGCAGAAAAGTCTCGGCTGCGTGGTGCTAGGCCGAGATCAGGTGAATGGAAACTACTACTAGACGAGCTTGAAGACTCGTCAAGTATTTCAATAGGGTGAAAAACGTCCTTAACTCGAGGAGAACAAAGCTTATGGGAAGCCATATGATTGCGGGCTATTTAGGGAATGTCAACTTGGCACATGTCTCGTAACCGAGCTCAGACAACTTTGTGCCAAGAAAAATACAACATTGATAAACTGCGACCTTAGACACACCCTCGAGTTTGACAAAAAAAAGGCCGAGTTGATGAAGCAAGTGAACTCTCCACTGCAGAGCGAGTTGATGAAGCGGATGGACCCTCCACCGCAGGCCAACCCCATGTCAAGGAAGCCCCAATAAGGGAAATTCATGAACAGTGGTAAAATGATTGTGTTGAGAAGCATCCGCAACTAGGGGTCGAACTAGAGAAGATGTCTGGCCGTATCCAACCTGTTGCGAGACAGGGACACCATTGACCCGTGGTCAATCCGAAGAAGAGAACTGATCCCGACAAGGAACTAGAACATCAGTGGTCCTTGGCCGAACTAAAGAAGTCCCTAGACCTTGGCCAAACTGCGACGCGACAGGTTTCGTCTTGCTACCTCAACTACGATACCCGCGAAGGAGCATTTGTTGCTTCTCCTCCTCAGTATGATCTATCTAGAGAATCCAATATTTGGCCCCAAAAGGTAGACTAGATATAAAGGTATCCTCCTCTACGTCATCACCACCACTGTCGCCACTTCACATGGATGAATCACCCCTTCCTCCACTCATACCTCTCTCATTCTTTTGTCAGGAATACCTAGAACCTAAAAGGTTCTTTAAAGAGGGAAGCTCTTGGAAATGACAAAGAGGTACCAAAAATACCTAAGGCTACCGAGATTCCCTTGAAAACCAAAGGCAAATAACGAAGAAGCAAAACAACAAAGAAAACAAAATGCAAAAGAAAACAAAGAAATGGAGGTTATGTGCTTGAGGGTTACCTGTTTTGTCTAAGAAAACGTGAAGGTGGAAAGCTTCGTTGACGAAGAGACACCCAAAGTGCTCCCAGTGGGAATGACAAACCCAAAGGAAGAACAAAAACACCCAGAAAGAAGGAGATGCAAACCCATAAATCCCAAACGTTGAAGAGAAAATGGCACACACGCTTAAGAGACTCGAAGACGAAATGTAGTAAGTGAGACTGAATGGTAAAGGGTAGCATGTAAAAGTCATCCTTTGGGTGCAAAATTAAAAGGACAGGGAAAAAATAGACATTTCACGTGGGACTAACAACCCTGACACAGGTGTCCATGACAAGCCATCATTGCCCACAAAGCGCAAGGACAACACACGTTCTCTAACGCACGTCAGGCCAATCAGAGCGAGACACATGTAAAGGCATAACCGCCAGGGAACATGGGAAGGCCAAAAGTCCACCATCTTGGACAATCCCAGTAGGTTGGCATAAGAACACATGTCGGTCTGTAAGAAAGCCCAAAGGCAATGGTGACTCCAACAGATCATCACGAAAGCATGGACATGTCCATCCTCATGAAGGCCAACTACTCCAGCCCAAACCACACAGTCGTTCTTTGAACCATACCTCGGCCAACAACGCCGAAGCGAGAGAAGCACAAACAAGGCGACAAGCACATGACATATGGGATTAAGGCTTGATGAGGAGTTCATGCCCCATTGCCACACTAAGGGGCCATCTGCAAAAGGAAAGGCATGCAGGGTGGCCCAAGAACGCCAAGCAGACGCCAACTAAGGATGGACCCAAGTGTGGCCAAGATGTAAGAAGAATATTATTATAGTTCGGCAGCCTAAACACTTAGACTGCCAGCCCATGATAGACGATAGCTAATAAATATAAAGAAAAAATCTTGCCTTATAAGATACCAATCTTATCATATCGCTAGTGGATTAAATTTTGGACCCCATATATTTCAAAGAAGTCCAAAATTTCATTTTTACTAAGTAACCATCTATAAATAAGAGGTTAAACCAACCAAGTATGCACTTTATGCTCTCTCTTTTAGTTGTCACTATGCACACATCCATATTCTTTGGCTACGCTGTTTATTATAGTGCACATTAATTTGCCATCTTCTAAAATATCTCTCTCGTAAATATCTAAAAATATATTGATCTTACATAGATCCACCAATTTCTAATTGGACATCCTGAATCCCCTAGGATCGAACAGGAAACTTGCTCGTATATATGTGGCATTAAAAGAAAAATAGGAGCTTCCTTCCAAAAATAAAAGTAAGTAGACTTATTTCTCTCGTTCCCTCGTCCATTCAGTGAAATAGGAAAAGCTGCTCTTTAATTTTTTAAATTGGCTTTGATAAATCAAGCGAAGCTGAGAGACAACTAGATGACATGTCATATCAAAATCTAAGCAAGCAAACATGTTTCTAAAAATGATTCGTGTTCTACGTCATTGATTAAGGGGATTGATTCGCAGGTTATATTCACCACAATTTTTTTTTTCTTATCACCTTTTATAATTAATTTTATTATTGTTGGATTAAAATCAAATCAACAATTACAAAATGACATATAGTGATAGCCTACATCGATGCAGGACACAAGATACAACACAACATAACACGCTGATACGTTAATTCTAAAATTTTGACACGTTAGGACACGTTTTGATATTAAATAATATTTTTAATATATATAATATAGCTTATATTTAATACATATAACAACTCGTAATAAATTATATAACTAATCAAATATTAAAATTTCATAATATAAATATAAAATAAAAATAATTTTTTATGCCTTATCAAATTTTCATGTCAAATTTCATAACAAAAAATATTTGATTTATAAATTAATTTTTTATGTTTAATTAAAAAGATAAAATAAAATAAAATTTAGATCTTAGAAAAAACGTGTAGGAAAACATTAACCGCGTGTCAGAACGTGTCGGAGTGTTGACTGTGTCGGAATGTGACGGAGCATTTACAACATGTTGGAAAATGTTAACCGCGTGTTGGAATGTGTCGGTGTCTGACACGTGTTGGACACATATTTTTCACCTAAAGAAATGTGTCGATGCTTCCCAGGTGAGAGCCATTGATTTAATTTTAATCCAATAATAACAAGATTTGTTGTAAGAGTGGTAAGAAAAAAATTGGTAACTATAACCAATTCCTTCTTTTTATTATGTAAATTTCTTAAATAGTTTTTAGAGTAAATATCATTTCTGGTCCTCAGCAAATTTCGCGATACCCGCTTTAGTCCCTAGCAAATAAAAAAGTCCATCGTGGTCCTTATGAAATTCAAAATGGACCCATTTTAGTCCTTTTAGGGACTAATAGGGGTCTTTTTTGAATTTGTGAGGGACTACGATTTCAACTAAATGAGTCCATTTTGAATTTCTTAGCGACCACGATAAGCCTTTTTATTTGTTAGGGACTAAAACGGACATCGTGAAATTTGCTGAGGACCAAAAATGATATTTACTCTACTTTTTAAGAGTTCCACATATTTATGGACTTTTATATAAAAATTACACTTATTCACATTTTAAAATAATGTGGTACAAAAATGTCGTAAAATTATGATGTAAAATAAGACTTTTTCACCCTTTTGCCCCTTATTAATTAATTAATAACCATTTTGTCCCTGATTCGAAACTATCTACTAATCTGCCCCTCTTTAATCGACTACATTGCAATTTTAGTCGATTAAATGGTCAAAACAAGCAAAAATGGCTGTTGGAAAATTTAATCGACTAAATCTCCCTATTTAATCGACTAAATCTCCCAACAGACAACAAAGGAAAATAAGTCAGTATGATTTTTTAATCGATTAAGTTGGGAGATTTAGTCGATTAAATCTCCCAACAATTATTTAGTCGATTAAAAATGCAAGGTAGTCGATTAAAGAGGGACAAATTGGTAGATAATTTTGAATCAGGGGCAAAATGATTATTAATTAATTAATGAGGGATAAAATGTTCAAATAGCCTGTAAAATAAACAAGTTTTTCATTTATATGAGTATCAAGAGTTTTTTAGTAAGATTTCATTTACTAACTAGTTGTATTAGTCATATAAAGTGTACTACTGAATTTGTGAAATTATGTGCACTTTTTTGGGTTGGATGTTTCTTTTCCTTGTAAGATCACAAGGGGTCCCTCACTAGTTGAGCGAGACACTAATCCTGTTTTAGCATTGGCTTTGATTTAATATTCTTACACTTGAAATTCGTGGTTGAAATTTTGAAAACTAGATTTGAAAAACTATGGGACTCTCTATGCTACCATAGATTGCGAGGAACTCTTTGCAGTCTCCGCTTGATAGATAGGTCCAATTTAAACACGTATCATTTACAAGTCTGGAAATTATTATTTTTTAAATAATTGTTTTTATTTTTTTAAAATATGTGCTTTTAGAAAAGTTCAATTTTAAATTAATTATTAAAATAATATTTTTTAAAACTTTAAAATTAATTAATAAAACTTTAAAATAATTGTTTCTATTCTCATGTCACATGAGACAAGTTTTCTCTCCTACATATCCTTCGATAACTGTGCCATATTTTTCTTTTCTTTTATTTTATTTTTTCAAGTGGTGGAGCCCACTAATTTATATCTATGACATGAGATAACTATCTCCTTTAATATGAAATTAATAAAATCCTTAATCTAAATACGCACTTACCGCGCAGAGGATAACTAAAGATTGGGTCATGTATCAATCTCACAAGTCCCACCGCTCCATGTGTATCTTCTCCTGCATCCATGGACAAGGGTGCCCTACAACCAACATATCCTATTCACATGTCTTCATGGAGCAATCGTTTTCTATTATGATTTTAGTTATTACTAAGGACGTATCTAGATTTTCCAAAAAAAGAAAAAAGAAAAAGGACGTATCTAGTGATATATATAATGAAACTTAACACGATACTTTTCAGCTTGATTTGTCCTCACTCGTACATTTTTTGGAAAAATTTTTGGGAAAACTTCCCAAAAGGTCATGCATCCCAGAATTGTTTCAAGTCAAACACGTTTAACTATGGAGTTCTTCCGTTCCAGGCTACCAAAAAGTAGGTGCATCTTTTTAGTATAGGTAGTACCAATTAATTCTTATAAGCTATTTCTAAATGTATCGTCCCATACCAGCACAGTCTCTGGAATCTCTTTTTCAGGTGTTGATTCGATTCATTCATATAACCCCCGCTTGAAGCTTGTCAGGTGCCGCTCCTTGTCCATGCTCTTTCGCACTGGCGATCACTCCCCGCCCTCGTCAGCTTCGAGATGTTACAGTAAGCAAAAGATTCAAATATTTTGTATAAAAGTGCAAGACTTTGCAAGGAAATTAACAATTTAGTAAGCTCAGGAAGCCAGAATAATCTGCAAACATTGAAGCTGATTTTAAGGATAAAAGAGTTTATTTGAATTCAGAAAATCAAAATCAAAATTTATAAGTTTAGATTCTTCAAAAGAATCAATGATTCCTAAGCAAAATTTTCCAAAGAAATTAAAAAGAAAAATGAAAGAACTTTCTGATTGAGTCCCTTAAAAAATAAAAAATATTTTAAGGAATGATATAAAACAGGGAAAAATGTTTATCCTTTTAAATGATACAACTTATGTCATTTCACTCTCACAAAGATGTGGGACCCACACTTTTACTCTTTTTTGTCAACTCTGTTTTCTCCTTTATCTATCTCTTTCTCTCTCTTAAAATGACACAACTTTACACCTTTTAAAATGATACACACTTTTTGCTATAAAATAATGGGAAAAGTATTTCTCAAGTCACCGGAGATAAAGTTATCTCCAGTGAGCTCAAAATGACGTCGTTTTGGGTTATAAGATTAAAAAATTATAACGATAAAGAGTAATATAACCCTGCAATATATTGTAATTTGAAAAATATCTTGATTTCCATCCAAAACGATGTCATTTTGAGCTCATTGAAGATAACTTTATCTCCGGTGACTGGAGAAATCCTTACCCTAAAATAATTCATGTTAAGTTTTCTTTGAAAGGGTGTGTTAAATAATAGTATAAAACAATGGGTCCATTTTTCTCATTTTACTGGAAAAAGTTATCTTATGTCATCCATTAAAACTATGTATTCCGAGAAATACATAACTATGTTAGGCTTCCTCCTTCAATGCTAAGCCCAAGCCCATTTGAAGGGTTTCCTAAAAACCCTAACCCTAATTTCCACCTCCTCTATATATACTCATTAGTTGTGGGTGGAGGCTAGGTCATATATGAGAGAATTTTATTTGACAGATATTTGAGAGAAAATTGTTTGAGCAAAGCTTTATGCTTTGCATTTGAGAGATCTCTAGAGAGACTTTGAGTGAAACATCTCTAGGGTAGTTTGATTATCACCATTGTTGGAGAGGTTGAGTTAACCACCACATTGTTGTATTTGATTCTTTGTAACCATTATTTTCATAGTGGATTTTTGATCTGGACTAGGTCCCGTGGGTTTTTACTTCTTCATTGAAGAAGGTTTTCCCACGTTAAATCTGGTTGTGTTCTTCTTCTTCTTCTTCTTCTTCTCTCTCTCTCTCTCTCTCTCTCTCTCTCCTGTTTTGTGTTTTTCGTTTTGATTTTTCCGCTGCGCTGCCCAACCTGGTGAGATTCAGACCGAGGTATTACTGAGATCTGAGATCGAGGATCTCATTGACTGACTTCCGCACAAAGGCCCCTGAGCTGATCTGAGGGAACCTAGTTCCCAACAGTGGTATGAGAGCCCGAGTTCGCCAGGTTCTGAGGCAGACGAGATGCAGACCAGCGGCATAACCAATGATGGAGACATGTTCAAGTTGACCGCAGATAATTTCACCTATTAGAGACCGATGATGGAAGATCATCTCTACTGCAAAGATTTACATGAGCCCATTATCCTTGATAAGAGACCGGCAGGCAAAACTGATAAGGAGTGGGAGATCCTGAGTCGGAAGACGGTAGCCACGATCAGGAAATATATTGATAAAAGCCTCTTTGAGCACGTGTCCGAATTCACGAACGCGTATGAGTTGTGGACGAAGCTGGAGTCCATGATTCAGAAGAAGACTCCCAGGAATAAAGCGTACCTGGTTCGCCGACTTGTGAAGCTTGAATACAAGGACGATATGAGCATGATTGAACACCTCAACACCTATAAAGGTATTATGAATCAGCTGTCAAAAGCTGGGATGAAAATTGATGATGAGATGCAAGCTTTGCTGCGGTTGAGCTCGCTGCCAGAAAGTTGGGATACTCTGGTGGTGACTTTGAGTAATTCAGCTCCAGAAGGAAAGTTGAAGATGGATGTCGTGACAGACAGCCTCCTGAGCGAAGAAGTCAGGAGAAGAGAACGAGGTGTTTCGCGTCTGAGGCCAACATTGCTGAGAACAAAGGAAAAACCGACTCCCGGGGTAGAAGCAAAAGTCGGGGTAGAGGTCGTGACAGACGAGACAAGTCCAGAGGTCGGTCAAAGCCGAAATATGAATTGAAGTGCTTTTACTATGGAAAGACAGGCCATAAGAAGCCAGACTGCTGGACCCTGCAGAATGATGAGAAGAACGGCTCTGTGAAGCCGGATCAGATTATCCCAAGAAGAGGGAAGACAAGAGCACCACTGCGGTGGCTGCCAACCCGGATGCCGAGATATTCGTCCTTGGTGAGGATAATTATTTGAATGTTGCATATGATGACTGCACCTGGATTGTTGACTCTGGTGCCTCCTTCCACGTTACTCCACACAAAGGTTTTTTCTCCTCTTACCGAGGTGGTGATTTTGCAGTCGTGAAGATGGGAAATCAAGTGACCGGCAAGATTGTTGGTGTCAGTGATGTAACTCTGACCACGGATGTCGGATGCCGACTTGTGTTGAAAGATCTAAGGCATGTTCCTGACATGCGTTTGAACCTAATCTCGGTAGGCAAACTTGATGATGCCGGGTTAGTGAACTATTTTGGTAGTGTGAGATGGAAGCTGACCAAAGGAAACTTGGTCGTGGCCCGAGGTAAGAAGGAAGGCTCCTTGTATGTGATGCAAGGAAAGATCAATGGCGGAGAAGCCAATTCTGTTCGAGATGAACCTAGCTTGGAGCTATGGCACAAGCGCCTCGACCATATGAGCGAGAAAGGGCTACAGATCCTGAACAAGAAAGGATTACTGACCGGGTTGAAAGGCCAAGCGTTGGAGAGTTGCACGCACTACCTAGCTAGAAAGTAGCACCGGGTTTCTTTTGTGAGACCGGATCAACCTAGACGACGCAGGTATATTCTTGACCTCGTCCATACTGATGTCTGCTACATGTCGGAAAGATCCATTGGAGGAGCTCAGTACTTTGTTTCATTTATTGATGACCACTCCCGCAAAGTGTGGGTATATTTGTGGAAGTCTAAAGACCAGGTACTCCAATCATTTAAAGAATTACATGCTATGGTTGAAAGGGAGACTGGCAAGAAATTGAAGGTGGTCCGATCTGATAATGGTGGTGAGTATTGCGGCCCTTTTGATGCATATTGCAGAGCGGCCGGGATCCGACTTGAGAAGACGCCTCCCAAGACACCTCAGCTGAATGGACTGGCTGAGCGGATGAACAGAACTATTGAAGAGAAGGTCCGAAGCATGTTATCCAATTCCGGATTGCCGAAATGATTCTAGGGAGAAGCCGTCAAAACAGCTGTTGACTTGATCAACCTCTCACCATCACGACCACTTAAAGGAGAAATTCCAGAAGAAGTCTGGACAGGTCGGAAAGCGGCCTATAATCAATTGAAGGTGTTTGGATGCCGAGCTTTCATGCATATCCCTAAAGATGAAAGTGCTAAACTTGATGCGAAGACAAAAGAATGCATCTATCTCGGTTCACCGAAATCCGAGTTCGGGTTCCGACTTTGGGATCCAATCAATAAGAAGATCGTGAGAAGCTGAGATGTGATTTTTCATGAGCATGAGAACATTCATGACATCTCGAAGCCCAAAGTCTGGGTTACTGTCAGACGTGAAGAACCCAACCCTCCTGTCCGAGCTGAAGCAGGGGGAGAAACTCATGAAAATGAAGAAATTGATGACGAGCAACCAGCTGAGGATGACCAAGACACTGATGTCCGAGTTAATGATGAGATCCGGGATGAGAATGATGAACCGGATTCTCAAGCTGAAGAACATCCGAGATATCCAACTCGAGAAAGAAAACCCTCTACGAGATACCCATCTGATGAATACACCGTTGTTGCTGAAGACGGTGAGCCTCAGAGTTATGATGAGGCTGTGACGAGCTCGGAGAAAGAAGAATGGAAAAAGGCAATGCAAGACGAGATGAAGTCTCTGCACGAGAATCAGACTTATGAGCTGACCGAGTTGCCAGAAGGAATACGAGTTCTGAAAAATAAATGGGTCTACAAGATTAAGAACGAAGAGAATGGGAAAAGCTGAGATACAAAGCCCGGATTGTAGTGAAAGGCTGCAATCAGAAGAAAGGAGTAGATTTTGAGGAGATTTTTTCTCCTGTGGTGAAAAAGCCCTCGGTTCGAACCGTGTTAGCTATGGCAACTTCGATGGACCTCGAGGTAGAACAAATGGACGTGAAGACGGCATTCCTTCTTGGTAATTTAGAAGAAGAGATATATATGGAGCAACCTGAAGGATTCCAAGCTCCAGACCAAGAAGACTTGGTATGTCGGTTGAAGAAGAGTCTCTATGGCTTGAAGCAAGCACCTCGGCAGTGGTACAAGAAGTTTGAATCATTCATGACTGATCATAAGTTTGAGAAGACTGAAGCTGACCACTGCGTATTTGTGAAGAGGTATGAGGCAGGAGACTTTATGATTTTATTGTTATATGATGACGACATGCTTATTGAAGGGAAAGACAAATCGAGGATATCTGCCCTCAAAAAGGCGTTGAGCTCGTCATTCGCAATGAAGGACCTCGGCCCTGCAAAGCAGATACTCGGAATCAAGATTATCCGAGATAGACAGAATAAGCTACTGTGGCTGAGTCAAGAGAAATATATTGAGAAGATACTGAAGAGATTCAGCATGGACAAAGCCAAAACAGTGAGCACCCACCTTGCCGGACACATAAAGCTGAACCAGAAGCAATGTTCGAGATTTGATGAAGACAAAGATGAGATGATGAAGGTCCCGTACCAATCCGCCGTCGGAAGCTTGATGTATGCAATGGTTTGCACTAGACCCGACTTGGCGTATGCTGTTGGAATGGTAAGCCGATATTTGTCAAACCCCGACAAAGAGCACTGGAAAGAAGTGAAGTGGATCTTCAAGTACCTCCGAGGTACGACCGACTTATGTCTCCGATTTGGAGAAGGTAAAGCCGAGTTGCAAGGCTACTCGGATTTTGATTTAGGGGGAGACGTCGACTCGAGGAGTCGACTACAGGATATTTGATGAGATTTGCCGGAGGAGCTGTCTCTTGGCAATCAAGACTTCAGAAATGTGTTGCACTACCGACAACTGAGGCTGAGTACATTGTCGCTACTGAGGCAAGCAAAGAGATGCTGTGGATGACAAAGTTCCTCATGGAACTCAGCCATGATCAAGACAAGTACGAGCTGGGTTGTGACAATCAAAGCGCAATCCATCTTGCAAAGAATTCAACCTATCACTCCCTGCACTAAGCATATTGATGTGAGGTATCACTGGATCTGGGATGTGGTGGAAGGTGGAGAGCTCGAACTCGTCAAGGTGCACACAGACCAAAATTGGTCTGACATGATGACGAAGCCGGTTCCAGCAAGAAAATTTGAAGACTGCTGTGAAGGAGCCGGGTTGATGCTGAAGCCGACCCATTGAAGTCGGAGGGGGAGATTTGTTAGGCTTCCTCCTTCAATGCTAAGCCCAAGCCCATTTGAGGGGTTTCCTAAAAACCCTAACCCTAATTTCCACCTCCTCTATATATACTCATTAGTTGTGGGTGGAGGCTAGGTCATATATGAGAGAATTTTATTTGACAGATATTTGAGAGAAAATTGTTTGAGCAAAGCTTTATGCTTTGCATTTGAGAGATCTCTAGAGAGAGTTTGAGTGAAATATCTCTAGGGTAGTTTGATTATCACCATTATTGGAGAGGTTGAGTTAACCACCACATTGGTGTATTTGATTCTTTGTAACCATTATTTTCATAGTGGATTTTTGATCTGGACTAGGTCCCGTGAGTTTTTACTTCTTCATTGAAGAAGGTTTTCCCACGTTAAATCTGGTTGTGTTCTTCTTCTTCTCTCTCTCTCTCTCTTTCCTGTTTTGTGTTTTTCGTTTTGATTTTTCCGCTGCTCTGCCCGACCTGGTGAAATTCACACCGAGGTATTGCTGAGATCTGAGATCGAGGATCTCATTGACTGACTTCCGCACAAAGGCCCCTGAGCCGATCTGAGGGAACCGAGTTCCCAACAAACTATAATATTAAAAAAATTCTCCACATCAGCCGACAAATTCTGAAGAGAAAGAAAAAAATAACTTTAATATTATAACTAAGTACTCCCTGTCTCCCCAGAGTACATAGCTATAATAGGTGACATAAGATAACTTTTTTCCAACAATATAAGAGTATAATTTTCCTTAAAAAATACGTATTTTCACCTAAAAACTTAAGTTTTTGAAAAATAAAATTTCAAAAGAATTGATTCATGACAACATGTTAAAATTAACCAGATAGCTTTTCTAGCCCCTCAAAGTCAACACTTGCTCTTTTTTTTTGGTAAACAGTTAAACACTTGCTTTAGCTAAAACGAAAACTAGATTTTAGTTAGACTCGTACCTCCATTCTCGGTGGTATCTCAAAGCCTGACTTTTTTATTTTTTTTATTTTTGGTTTTTTTGGTTATATAAAAGTATAAGATATGGTGTACAAAGAAAGTTCACCAAGAAAATAGAGGATTTGGTGAAAGAATATATGACCTCAAGATTGTTTCAAGTTTTATAAGAATTTTTGAAGAGGTTTTAATTTTGATGATATTAGTAATGACTATAAGTTGAAGATCAAATATTCAGGAGTATTAAGGCCGGAAAGAAATTGTATGTTACACTTGAAATTTAATCCTACATATATTTGTATTGCCCCTTTTATTTTTATTTTTTTGTAAAATTGCATCTTGTATTTATCTCAACATCATCGTGCACATTTCTTTTGATTTTATATGTTACTAACTCATGCTAAACATAAGGTTAAAAATAACATTTTAGTACTTAAAAATAAAATAAAATAATAAATAATAAAATTGGGGCAAATTACACATAACCACCCTCAACTTAAGAGCTATTTCAAAATACCAACCTGCATTTTTTATTTAAACAATTAACCCCTTATAATATAATATTGAAGCAATTAGACATATTTAACCATTTAAAGACAATTTTATCCCTCACCCCAATTTATTGCAGCCATTATTCTCTACCTGCCTCTAGCCACGGCAGATCATCGATATTATCATGGGCAATATTTTGAATTCGTTTTATATAAATCCACCCATCAATGTTGATCAATAATCAAATCAAATAAATTAAAATGTGTTCTTGATTTTTCTTGAAGATAAAACTTTTGTACATTTATGTAGCGGGGATCAATGCCAAAAATCATTCTTTCCATTATTTTTTCATGCCGCAATCTCCATTTTTGTGTCCAAACAGATCCTAATCATCAATTTTGTTTTATAATTTTCCATTTTCTTTCTTTTTCTATTACAAGGATACGTGATTACATGTTAACAATTTTTTATTAGAGCATAATATTTTTTATTTTATTTTTATTATTCCAATATATGGTGACAAAAAAGTCGCTAATTCATGGGACAGTAGGGGCTGTCATGACCCCAACACCCTTTGCAAATAAAAATGGCAAATCATGAATAATCAATGAATCAAAAATCGAAAAAGTCATTTCCTTTGTCCAATCGGCGACATGGCAGAAGACCGCAATGACCTTGAAGATAAGGATATTTTTGTCTTTAAATTATTAAATATGTTTAATTGTTTAAACGGTATAGTGAAAGGAGGTTAATTTTTTCAATTGACAGTTGAAGGTGGTTTTTTGAAAAACCACACAAGTTAAGGGTGATTTTGTGTAATTTGCCCATAAAATTAAAAAAAATAAATTCTCATAATTCTCTCATTAGCTATTATAATAAAAACTTTAAATCCCACATAATCAACATTATATTTAAATTAATTTTTATTTTATTTTTGTTCTTTTATTCATTCATCTTTAATATTTAAAATTAGCTAATCATTTACCAAAAACAAAATTACCTAATCAACATCATTTATTCTCATACATGTACATATTAACATAGAATCAACTTATAGTCAAATTAATTTCCAAAATTTTATCTATTTTATTCAATCATCTTCAATTTTCAAATCACCTATAAGTATCATATATAATATATTTAATTGCCCGGAAATTGTAACACCCCATCTGCAGCCAGTGTATTAACATACAAATGATATTTAAAAGTGCAGCGTGCAATAATTAATCGTGGAAGCAATATATTGTTTTCTTTAAATAAACAAGGTTAATTCTCATGGTGGATTAACTTTTCCTTTTAATAACAATCCTTATGCAATTCCAACACTAAAATAAAGCTGGAATACCTCGTACTCATAGATAACAATTCAAAAGCATTCATAACTCATGGTGCTACAATACAAATACTCAAGTCAACAAATATACAGATTATTTAATAGTGGCAGAGACAACCCCTATGGTCACCACAAATAACAACATAATCCATCAAGTCTAGTAATAATAAAGTCTCATCGTGGTAAAATGAATAATCATAATATGCATGACTCATAATAATAGTGAAATCTCTATATTGGCCTCTTGCCTCTACTAGTGTCCGTCTCAGGAACGTCATATCCTGAAAATATGCCCCAAAAGGGGTGAGATTTCTAACAGAAATCTTAGTAAGACTTGGGATCCTCTACCCCAAGTTCACTTACAGGTATAATATAAGTTCTAAAACAGTGCAGGCATTATAAAAAGAAACAAACTAATAACAAGATAAAGGGAATGGTTATACCAGGCCATTTATAGCAGTGAACAATGCAGTATATAAAATGTGCATGCCATGCAATATATCAAAGGAGTGTGCAATATCGCATATGTCCATGTCATTTGTGTATGCATCCTCAAACATACATCATGTGGGTGCGCAAATCATAATCCTACTGGACAGAGAACAATGTAGGTATTATGCACGTCTGCAACCTACCCAAAAGTATAAGGAGTTCACATTATACCCACATTGCAGGAGTTCTACCCCTTATATGGAGTCCACCATGCTCAAGAACCCCACACAGGTGTTTTGCACACTATCCACCTACATATACATGTAGCAATACACTATAACATAATCCAGCTCAATAGCATATCCAATAGTCATAACATCAATATATATAATTTCCAAAAAAAATATCATGCACATAAATCAATCCTCCATGGGGTTTGGTAGAACAAACAATAGATAAAATCGAGGATCAAAAGCTTACCTGTCAAGCTAAATCCTCTAACACCAACTCAGTATCAACCGGGTCGTCCACAAGCATACAGTCCGACAAGTAAAGCCTGTTTTATTTTAAAAATATTATTAATAATTAGATTCCCAAATTTCTTGATATATGGACTACATTTTCCTTTTCGTTTAGTGACTGCAGGCTTATCCCAAAGCCCCCAAGCATAAACCGACTTTACCATTTTTAAAATTGAAATTGAAACTCTTTACTAAAACTTCAAATATTTTACTATGATAAAATAGACATCACAATCTTTCCAACGACATATTTTATATCTCATTTTGAGTTATATTTTTCGCAAAGTGACTGCAACAAACTGAATTTCCAGCAATTAAGATGTGACTTCAAACTAACACCACAATCAAACCACTTATCCAATGGCTACTAAATTTTACATAATTGTATCCCTATGTGTCAGCTTCACATAGGTTTAAATCTCACTCAATTTGGATCTCTGTAGCTCGAGATATCGCGGGTTTACTAAACTAGGTTGTTGTTGTCTCAAAGAGTATTTGATTATTGCATTTTTTTCAAAAAGTATTCGAATACTGCCCGAAAAGTATTCGAATACTTCTACGACAATATGCAAAAAAAATGAGTTTTTAAGGTATAATTTACCTCCAATGATCCCTCAAACTTGTTTAGTCATTTAATTAACATACCAAAACGTTTTAAACACCAAAACAACTTCAAGACTCAACCTTTAACCTAAATCATGCTTTCTATCATGAAGAACAAAGGAAATGTCATTCTTTTCACATGACCACAAGATGGATGTTTGATATATAGCTTGAGCTCACTAAAACAGAAAAACAAGAGGACTTTAGAGACTTAGACTCCACTTCTACCACTATCGAGTGATGTGCACGAATTTGGGTCTTCAAGGTTAGTTTTTTTCTTTACAAAGGTGGGTTCTTGATGATGAAGAATGGTGTATAAGAAATTCAAACCTTGCAAACATGGATGAGAGCCTCTAAAATCTATTCAAACAGAAACACAACCCTTCAAGAAATAGTTTTTCTCCCACTCAAAGCTTGTTCACAAGCATCGATGGTGTTTTAGTGAATAAAGCAAGAAGAAAAGTGATAACTTGATGGTTTTCTTGAAGAGAGAGCAATGTTGTTGGTGTAGAAAGCTTTGGGCTGCCATGAAGAAGAAGGGAGGCTCTATGTGAGGGTTTAAAATCTGACCTAGGGTTTAGTGCTCATTCCTATTTATAAGTACACTCACATAAACTAACAATATTAGTTTAATTAGTTTCGCTCTTCGTTTAACTTTAACATTTTATATCATTGACCTAGACATTTTTCTAAGAATTATTATATTTTTATATTAATTTTTCGAGACACTTTTTCGGTACGCACTTTCTACTGCGAAATAGCCGATATTAGTTATGACATCACTGCTTATTATTTTCATCTCAAATTTGATATTCTTGACTAGATATTTTTCTAGGAATATTAATATTTTTATCACTATTTTTCGAGTTACTTCACCGGAATACATTTATACCGTGAAATACCCGGTGTTTGCACTTTTCTTCTGAAAAGTGACTTAATATTAATTATCATGCTCTTTCCATATTTATCCAAAGTCAATTATGGAATAATTTCCTAAACTCAATAATTAAATGATTTAAATTCCTAATTTAGCGGTGCGGGTTCTTACAAAAATCATCACACCAATTTTCGATTTTTTCACTATATCTTGTGCCAAACCCAGTTTACCAATTTGTCATTTCATCTACCATTTCTTTTCACACTATTATGGATATGAAAATATTGGAAAAAACAAGATTCGATTGTCAACTATTCCTATCGAAAATAGGATTGACTATGAATTTCGTACGATTTTATAAAATCGTGTGCTATTGCTCAGATTCGTAGTCAATCCTAGGTCTTCCTGCTCTTTCATCTAGCTTATGTTCTTCATGTAGTTCATTTACGAAAAATTATGGCAAGAAGCTCTCAAATATTTTAATTAATTATTGCGCTAACACATGAAAGAAAACTTATCCATTATATACCAACAAATTTCAGAGATTTTGTTCCACCATTAAAGAAACCAAAAGAGAAACCATTTCAAAATAGCACATAAGATTTAATCAATTGTATCAATTATTATTTTTATAATAATGAACTTTTATAATGATGTAACATGTTTAAATATAGTAAATCATTAGAGTTCATGCCATATATATCTCAAGAAAATTAATACGAAATGTGAGGAATGCAAGGACCAAATTGTCCCTATGTTCTAACTAATTCTCAATTCCTTAGGATGTCCATGACAACCTTTTCAGAATCAGTTTTTTTTTTTATTTTTAATTTATGTTTCTGGGAATAGAAATGGATAGAAAACTCGTTTGGTAAAATCGATTTATTTTTTTGTTTCCGGGATGAAACAGTTTAATTTTTGTGCTGGGGAATAGAAAAAATAATCAAAATATTCTGTTTTTTTGTTTCTGAGCACAAAATGAGAAACACTTGTCTCTCTTAATCACTCTCCACCATTACCATCATCACCACCACCACCATCGTCTCTGCCGTCATCGTACCACCATCATCACCACCACCACCATCATCACAGCTACTGCCGTCACCACAACCACCACGATCATCACCACTACCACCACCACGACACCACCACTACCATCGCTGTAGCCACTATCATCACCATCACCACCACGCCATCGCCACCACCACCACTACCGCAACCATTGTCATCACCATCACTGTTGGGCTTCCTCCTTAATGCTAAGCCCAAAGCCCATGAGGGTTTAAGAAATCCTAAAACCCTAAACCTCTTCCTTCCCCTATAAATACATTGGTTGTGGGATGGAGGTAGGTTAAGGGAAAAGAGAAAAGAAAAAGATTGACTTATGAGATTTGAAGGTTTTAAGTGAAAAACACAAAGCTTTGATTTTGAGAGCACCTCTAGGGAGAAGCTTGAATGTTATACCTCCTTATGGAAGTTTAAGAGAAAACCACCATTGTTGATGATGCTTGATCTTTTATAACCCATTATTTTATAGTAGAAGTTTGATTCTAGACTAGTGTCCCGTGGGTTTTTTACTTCTTCACATTAAATAAGGTTTTCTCACTTTAAAATTTGATTGTGTTCTCTCCCTTTCCCCTCTATGTTTTTCATTTTTTCGCTGCGCTGACCAACCTGTTGATATAGGCCGACCTCTGGTTGAAGAGCGGAGCTCCTAGCTCAACATTTGACTTCGGCAAAGGCTTCTTAGCAGAGTTGAGGGAACCGAGTTCCCAACAGTGGTATCAGAGCCCGAGTTCAACGAGTTCTGAGGGAGAAGAAATGGAGACCAGTGAAATCTCTCATGACAGAGATATGTTCAAGCTGATTGCAGACAACTTCACTTACTAGAGATCGATGATGGAAGGCCATATGTACTGCAAAGATCTATATGAGCCCCTCATCCTTAAAGAGAAGTTTGAAGGTAAATCTGATAAGGAGTGAGAGATCTTGAGTCGAAAGGCGGTAGCCACGATCAGGAAATATATTGACAAAAGCCTTTTCGAGCACGTGTCTGAGTTCACGAACACGTACGAGTTGTGGACGAAGCTGGAGTCCATGATTCAGAAAAAGACTCCCAGGAACAAAGCAAACCTGGTTCGCCGACTTAGGAAACTCGAATGCAAGGATGACATGAGCATGATTGAACACCTCAGCACCTACAAAGGTACTGTGAATCAGCCGAGATGAAAATTGATGACGAGATGCAGGCTTTGCTGCTGTTGAGCTCGCTGCCAGAAAGCTGGGATACTCTGGTGGTGACATTAAGTAATTCGGCTTCTGATGGAAAATTGAGGATGGATGTCGTGACTGACAGCCTCCTGAATGAGGAATCCAGGAGAAGGGAACGAGATATAACCAGTACATCTGAGGCAAACGTGATCGAGAATAGAGGAAGGTCCGACGCCCGAGGTCGTAGCAAGAGTCGGGGTCGATCACAAGAAGCAGGCCTGCTGGACTCTGCAGAAAGATAAGAAGAACGACACTGTGAAGTCGGATCAGATTATTCGAATGAAGAAAGAAGACAAAAGCACCACTACGGTGGCTGTCAACTCGGATGTCGAGATATTTCTCCTCGGTGAAGATAATTATTTGAATGTTGCATATGATGACTGCACCTGGATTGTTGACTCTGGTGCCTCAATCCAGGTTACTCCACACAAAGGTTTTTTCTCCTCTTACAGAGGTGGTGATTTTGGAGTCGTGAAGATGGAAAATCAAGTGACCAGCAAGATTGTTGGTATCAGTGATGTAACTCTGACCACGGATGTCGAGTGCCGACTTGTGTTGAAAGATGTAAGGAATGTTCCTGACATGTGACTGAACCTAATCTCGGTAGGTAAGCTTAATGATGATGGGTTAGTGAACTACTTCGGTAGTGGTAGATGGAAGCAGGCCAAGGGAAACTTGGTTATTGCCCGAGGTAAGAAGGAAGGCTCATTGTATGTGATGCAAGGAAATATCAATGTCGGAGAAGCCAATTCTGTCCGAGATGGCCTAGCTTGGAGCTTTGGTACAAGCACCTCGGCCACATGAATGAGAAGGGTTCCAAATTTTGAACAAGAAAGGATTACTGACCAGGTTGAAAGGTCAACCATTGAAAAGTTGCACGCACTGCCTAGATTGAAAGCAGCACCAGTGATGCTCTCCGGCAAGTATACCGATCGCCCAAGTAATATAGTGATAAGAAAAGTATCGTCTCCACAGGGATTGGGATCGAATATCAAATAATTGTCCTTTTAAGATGGGAGTGATTCAGATAGGTGTATGAAATTTGTTGTTGATTTGAGTAAAAATAAGAACTAAAAGTAAAGACTTATTTTTGGCTTTTTGTTTATGAGAAATAAAACTGAGATTGGTTTTGTAAAAAAAAATATGAGAAGGCATTGTAGCTAGAGTGCACTCACCAAATGATTCCCGCTTCTTACTCTGGATTGATTTACAATATTCATTTATATAATTACTCAGATAAATTATTATCTAAAATTATTCAGTAGCTAACCCTCAATTCCTTGCAAGATTAACCCTTTAACCCCAATTAGAACCCCAATTCCTTGCGATGTTCCTCATGGCATTAAGCAATGAACCCAATAATTTAAGCATCTGCAATTAAATATACATCTATTCCTAGCATGCATATAAATTGTTATCATACCCCCTTTCAAGATCAAAATCCCAATATTCCTATCTAGGGTTCTAACCCTCAAACTATCATCAACTATTAGATTGATCAATTCTAATAAAGAAGATATAAATTACGCACAAGGTAGAAATAAAGATAGTTATATAAACAAAGAATTATAAACCAATCCGTTGTAACAAGGGTTCACATAAGGTTCGTGACCCTAACTACAATAAAAAGAACTAGCCAACCATGATCATGGCTAAAAATTCAATATTCAACATAAACTGATAATTGAAAAGGGGAAGAAGAAGATGAAATAGATTCTTGCCAGACTCTCCCTCTGAGCACCACCGTCGTCTCTCCTCAATAGAATCGGGATCTTCAACTCTGTCTTGAGCATCCTATATATATACCTCGCTTCTTTCTTCCAAAAATACCCTTCAGACAACACGGTCTGTTTTCTCGCAAATCGGCGCGGGTCTGCACCAGTGTGGCGCTAGTCCGCGCCATAGTTCTGTCATTTGTAAAAACACGGTCCTGTGAAATCATAAACCGGCGCGGGTTGGCGCCAGTGTGGCGCTTACTTGCACCAATTCTCTGAAAATTTTACTGAGGAGCACGACGCCATCTTGCGCCAGAGTGGCGCCAACTTGGGCCAACTCCCTGGAATTTGGCCCAGTGATTTTTATGCAGCATGGAATTTCCACCTTTTGTAGTCACATCACCAAGCTTTTCGTAATTCCATCTTTTCTCCCTATATAATCATAACAAATAGGTGAGAAATGTCTTTGAGATAGAAAAGTCAATATAATCAGCAAATCAGTATAAAAAAAATGCTCTTTTATGACTTAATTCTCAATATTTTCAGCTTGGAAAACTACATCTATTAGAGGCACATCAAACTATTCCCAGATTTAAACGTTGCTGTCCCTAGCAATGTACAAGACTCAATCCAGGAAACAATCAATTAATCCGACATAACAATCCATAAACACTCTCAGACACAATATGCTATGCATGACTGACCCAATATCGTAAATTTCCAACAATGTCATCAGCTTCTTAAAGATAAAAGTCTACATTGATTACCCCTCACACAGATAAATAATGTCCACTCAACACTCAGTGTTTAAGGGTATCATGAGCACTTAATCAATCACAGCTATAACACTACCATAGGCTTGATCATATTCTCAAAAATTCTTAAAAATGAAGAATCGAACACATGCACCAATTGATCAAAAGGACTTCACAGGTTTTAACTTGGCCAAGTTAAAGGGTAGGAATATATGGATAGTAGCTTAAACAACAATGAGATTGAAAAACTGATACTCTTTCACCTTAGCACATTCAACTCAATGATTTTACTCCACTAACATTCCCACAAAATATCGAGAATTAATTCCTGTCAGCCACCTTTTATGCACATTCACCCTTTTTCTTTTTCTTTCTTTTTCTTTTTTTTTTATAAAGGTACAGATGAAATCTACATCCCCTACTTACTTGACCTTTGTGGAGCTTACCTCAATTTATTTGTTTTAATTTTCAACACATTAGTAATTCAATCTCAATCAAGGTAAGTCACATGGATATAGGTTAAACCATCAATCAGGCCACATGTCATTTATCAACAAATTAAGTTCAGGCTCAAGGGGCTAGCAATGGAAAAATTTCATACAGGTGGGCTATTTTGGCCATAGGCTAACAAGAACGAAATGTCTTTATCCTCTCAACCAGTGCATGCATTACAAAGAAATAAATCAAGTTCTAGAGTGTTACAACAGTGAGGTCTCTCAACAAGAAAATTCAGTGTTTAAGCTCAAACCTCACAGCTATAGTATCAATATAGACTCAAGAAAATTGACCTCAAACATTATCAGAATTTCAGAACTTTAGATCAGACAAACGAGCAATCATGTAATCCAATTATACCTATGCAATGTTATGCCAGAATGTCATACAACATACTTCCAAGAATTCAGTCAAGCACATTAACTAGATAAGCACATTTAAACTTGAGAATTGCTTGAGAAACAGATCAATATATATATATATATATATATATATATATATATATATATATATATATATTAGAATTAAAGATAAATAGCAACACAAAATACTAACTAAAATAAAATAAAGAAAATAAAAGAGTTTAGAATATCTCCCCTGATAAAAGAATTGCAGTTCCAAGATGCTTTCTTAAAGCCTACCATTCCCAGATTTAAAGAATTGTTACCCCCAGCAATAATCAAACCAAAAGATGGATGAAAAACCTGCATCATGAAACTGACAGCGGCATATAGGATAAACTATAATGCGCACAAGATAACATCAGAGTGTTTGGGAAATATACCAACTCAAAACAGATAACTGACCCTTACATCAACCTATGGTCATAATAAAACAGCAAAAGTACTAAAGAAAAATAAACTAATATACAATAAATCTCTGATAGCAAAGAGATTTTATCAATCCTCCATGTCATCCCCCTCAGCAGCATGGGACGATTCAGCAAATGGAGGATCTGGTGGTACTGGATGCATCGGTGTATGAGGCCATCATTCCCAGATTTGATTCCAACCGTGCAGCCATGTAAGGAACTCTTTCAAGTATTGTTTTCTCTGAAAGACAGAGTCTTGGTGTCTCTTCTCACAGATTCTCCTTTTGGCGGCCTTCACCCTCTGGTAATCCTCATACATCTTCCAACTAGTATCAAAGAGTTTCACCACTTCCTTTCTCATTGCCTTCTTCTTTGTAGGATTACGCTTCCCTTGAGGCTTCCTCATATGTTTGACATCATCCTCCATGAGAATTTTGTGGGTACAGAAAGAATGATTTATGTCTTTTAAATCAGACTTTGACCACGCTATGGCAATCTTATGTTCTTTCAGCACTTCTGTCAACTTCTTTTCCTGCTCAGAAGACAAACCCTTATTAATGATAACATGGTAAGTCTTCTCATCACCCAAGAAGATGTATTTAAAGAGTTTCAGGAAGCTCCTTCAACTCCACTTTTGGGGCACCATCTTCTTTGTCATCATCTTTCTTTTCAAGAACCTCAAATGCTACATTCTTTTCTTCCTTAAAAGGAATAATATCGCGCGCCTCAAGTTCTTCACCAAGCTCTTGACTAGAAGATTTTTTGCTTTCCCCACTTCCTTTAAAACATCAAGACTAAAACAATCGCCTTTGTCAGAAGATTGTTTCATAGAGTCAAAGACGTTGATGGTAATGGTCTCATCATTCATCCTTAACTCAAGCTTCCCGTTTTCAACATCAATCATGGCCCGGGCAGTAGCCAAGAAAGGTCTACCCAGCAAAAGAGGCCTTTCAGTTCCCTCTTCCATGTCCAATACCACAAAATCTGCTGGGAAGATGAACTTGTCCACTTTCACAAGGACATCTTCAATTATACCACTGGGTTTCCTTAAAGATTTGTCAGCAAGTTGCAAGGAAACCATAGTAGGTTTGAGCTCAGATATCCCCAAAGATTTATACACAGACAAGGGCATCAAATTTATACTTACCCGAAGAACACACAAAGCCTTTCCAACATTTGTGTTACCAATGGAAATAAGAATATTAAAACTCCGTGGATCATGACGCTTAGGAGGAAACTTCTTCTGTATTATCGCACTACACTCCTCAGTGAGTGTTACTGTCTGACATTCCTGCAACTTGTGTTTTCTTGATAAAAGGTCCTTCATAAATTTGGCATAATTGGGCATACTAGCCAAGGCTTCAACAAATGGAATATCAATGTGAAGCTTTTTTAAAATATCCAGGAACCTTCCATACTGTTGCTTCTGAGCATCCTTCTTGAATCTTTCAGGATAAGGTGCAATAGCTCTCACATAATCAGGACTCAACTCATGCTTCTTCTTTACAACTGGCTTCACCACTTCAGCAGGTTTTTCAATTTCTTTTTCAGGCTCACCTGCAGCATCTAGCTTTTCTTCAACCTCAGGAGATGGAAGTATTTTACCACTTCTAGTTGTGATGGCCATACAATCTTCCTTCGGATTAGTAACTGTGTTACTAGGGAAAGTACCTAGAGTTCTATCAGCAATTTGCTTAGCCAGCTGGCCAATTTGATTCTCCAAATTTCTGATAGAAGCATTCATGTTTTTGTTATTGGCCCTAGTCTCTTCCATGAAGGCATTGGAATATTGAGTCATTTGTCCAACTAACCTCTCCAAATCAGAAGGCTCCTTGGTTTGGATCGGTGGAGGATGCAAGTAGTTGTTTGATTGGAAATCAAGACCAGTTCCTTGCACCCTCCTTTGAAAATTATTACTTCCCGAAGGAAAATTCTGATTCCTTGGAATATTTTGTGGTGGAGGTCTTTGATCATACCAAACGCCATTCACCTGCACTTGTTGGGGAGGATCAGAAGACAGCAGGGAAGGACATTCATTAGACTCATGTTTGTCCTGACAATGTTCACACACTACCGCAACAGCTTTAATTTGAACAGTAGAAAATTGCATCTTATCAAACCTCTTCGTCAAAGTTGCATTTGCTGAGATAATGATTTATTTTCAGCTAGCATCGCATCATTACCTTCCAGCTAAAGGATACCTCTCTTAGGCTTTGATGACAACACTTCATTTTCATTGGCATCCATTCTCTCAATCAGCTTAAGAGTCTCGTTTGCCCTCAAAGTTTTAATGTGCCACCTGCTGCACCATTCAACACCATCCGAATCTCAGGTTTACAACCGTTGAAAAAGATTCTCACCTGATTACCAGCAGTCAAGTTATACTGAGGACACCTCATCAATAAATCCTTGAATCTGTTCCATGTTGTACACATAGTTTCACCCTTTGATTGAGTGAAATTGGTGATATCATCCACCATTTGATTGTACCTCTCCATTGAGAAGAACTCAGCAAAGAACTTTTATGACAGATCATCCCATGTAAGAATGCTTCTTGCAGGTTGCCTCTCCAACCAATTAAGAGCCTTTCCCTAAACAGCAAAAGGGAATAACCTCAACCGGATTGCATCATTAGACACCTGAGGGTGTTTGGTTGAATCACAGATCATCAAGAATCTGTCAATGAATCTGTAAGGATCCTCAGTCTCCTCTCCTCCAAACTGAGCTCTCTCCACCAATTGAATATTGGAAGACTTGAGCTCCCAATTGTTGTTGGCAACATCAGGCTGAACAATACTCAAGTTGGGCCTGCTGAAAGATGGAGTCAGAATTGTTTCCATGAATGGATTATCTGCATCATTGTTTCCTGCCATGGTTTGTGCTTCTTCAGACAGAATTTCTAACTCGTTGAATGCAAGCTTCTTTCGAGCAAGTTTTCTGTTTCTCTTTTCAGTCTTTGTAATCTCTAAATCAAGTGGAAATTCTGCAGTTTTACCTCGCATACAACTCAGAAAGGAGATTAGTAGCACTTTTCAAATAAAAATAAAAAAAAATAAAATAAAAGTATTCACAAAATCCAATCTTAAAAATCAAGATTATATGATATAAGAAACGCCAATCCCCAGCAACGGTGCCAAAAACTTGATGCTCTCCGGCAAGTATACCGATCGCACAAGTAATACAGTGATAAGAAAAGTATCGTTTCCACAGGGATTGAGATTGAATATTAAATAATTGTTCTTTTAAGATGGGAGTGATTCAGATAGGTGTATGAAATTTGTTGTTGATTTGAGTAAAAATAAGAACTAAAAGTAAAGACTTATTTTTGGCTTTTTGTTTATGAGAAATAAAACAGAGATTGGTTTTGTAAAAAAAATATGAGAAGGCATTGTAGCTAGAGTGCACTCACCAAATGATTCCCGCTTCTTACTCTGGATTGATTTACAATATTCATTTATATAATTGCTCAGATAAATTATTATCTAAAATTATTCAGTAGCTAACCCTCAATTCCTTGCAAGATTAACCCTTTAACCCCAATTGGAACCCCAATTCCTTGCAATGTTCCTCATGGCATTAAGCAATGAACCCAATAATTTAAGCATCTGAAATTAAATATACATCTATTCCTAGCATGCATATAAATTGTTATCCTACCCTCTTTCAAGATCAAAACCCCAATATTCCTATCTAGGGTTCTAACCCTCAAACTATCATCAAATATTAGATTGATCAATTCTAATAAAGAAGATATAAATTACGCACAAGGTAGAAATAAAGATAATTATATAAACAAAGAATTATAAACCAATCTGTTGTAACAAGGGTTCACATAAGGTTCGTGACCCTAACTACAATAAAAAAAACTAGCCAACCATTATCATGGCTAAAAATTCAATATTCAACATAAACTGAAAATTGAAAAGGGGAAGAAGAAGATGAAATAGATTCTTGCCAGACTCTCCCTCTGAGCACCACCGTCGTCTCTCCTCAATAAAATCGGGATCTCCAACTCTGTCTTGAGCATCCTATATATATACCTCGCTTCTTTCTTCCAAAAATACCCTTCAGACAACACGGTCTGTTTTCTCGCAAATCGGCACGGGTCTGCGCCAGTGTGGTGCCAGTCCGCGCCATAGTTATGTCATTTGTAAAAACACAGTCCTGTGAAATCGTAAACCGGCGCGGGTTGGCGCCAGTGTGGCGCCAACTTGCGCCAATTCTCTGGAAATTGTACTGAGGAGCACGACGCCATCTTGTGCCAGAGTGGCGCCAACTTAGGCCAACCCCCTGGAATTTGGCCCAGTGATTTTTATGCAACATGGAATTTCCACCTTTTGTAGTCACATCACCAAGCTTTTCGTAATTTCCATCTTTTCGCCCTATATAATCATAACAAACAGGTGAGAAATGTCTTTGAGGTAGAAAAGTCAATATAATCAGCAAATCAGTATAAAAAATTGCTCTTTTATGACTTAATTCTCAACATTTTCAGCTTGGAAAACTACATCTATCAGAGGCATTTCAACCGGGTTTCTTTCGTGAAACCGGATCAACCCAGGCGACGTAGGTATATTCTTGACCTCATCCATATTGATGTTTGCTCCATGTCAGAGAGATCCCTTGGGGGAGCTCAATATTTTGTTTCTTTTATTGGTGATCACTCCTATAAAGTGTGGGTATATTTGTTGAAAACTAAAGATCAGGTACTCCAAGCCTTTAAAGAGTTCCATGCTATGGTGGAAATGGAGACTGGCAAGAAATTGAAGGTGATCTGATTTGACAATAATGGTGAGTATTGCGGCTCTTTTGGTGCATATTGTAGAGCGGCCGAGATTCGACTTGAGAAGACGTCCCCTAAGACTCCTCAGCTGAATGGACTTGCTAAAAGGATGGAAGAGAATGTACAAAACATGTTTTCCAATGCCGAATTGCCGAAATCATTCTAGGGAGAAGCCGTTTGAACTACTGTTGAATTGATCAACCTCTAACCATTATGGCCACTTGAAGGAGAAATTCCAAAAGAAGTCTGGACAGGTCGGAAAGCGGCCTATGATCAATTGAAAGTATTTGGATCCCGACCTTTCGTGCATATTCCTTAAGATGAAAGGGTAAAGCTCGATGCGAAGACTAAAGAATGTATTTACCTCGGTTCCCCGAGATGTGAGTTCGGATTCAGACTTTGGGATCCAATCAACAAGAAAGTAGTGAGAAGCCGAGATGTGGTATTTCATGAGAATGAAACTATTCAAGACATCTTGAAGCCCAAAGTTTGGGTTATTGTCAGACTTGAAGAACCTATCCCTCCTGTCCGAGCTGAAGTAGGGGGAGAAAATCAAGAGAATGAAGAAAATGATGAGAATGACCAAGGTACTGAAGACCGAGGTCCTAAGGACCGAGATGCTGAGGTCTAGGATGATGAGATCCGAGATAAGCATGATGAGCCAGATTCTCAACCTGAAGAACAACTCAAACACTTTACTCGAGTGAGATAACCTTCTACAAGGTACCCACCTGATGAATACACCATTATTGCTGAAGATGGTGAACCTCAGAGTTATGATGAGGCTGTGACGAGCTTAAATAAGGAAGAATGGGAAAAAGCAATGCAAGACGAGATGAAGTCTCTGCACGAGAATCAGACTTATGAGCAGACCAAGCTGCTTGAAGGAAGACGAACTCTGAAGAACAGGTGGGTTTACAAAATCAAGAATGAAGAGAACGGCCATAAGCCGAGATTCATAGCCTGGATTGTGATGAAAGGCTGCAATCAGAAGAAGGAGGTAGACTTTGAGGAGATATTCTCTCCTGTTATGAAAATGACTTTGGTCCGAACTATGTTAGCCATGGTAGCTTCTATGGACCTCGAAGTAGAGCAAATGGATGTGAAGATGACATTCCTTCATGGAGACCTTGAAGAAGAGATATATATGGAGCAACCCGAGAGATTCTGAGCTCCAGAACAAGAAGACTTGGTATGCCAATTGAAGAAAAGTGTATACGGCTTGAAGTAAGCACCTTAGTAGTGATACAAGAAGATTGAATCCTTCATGACTGATCACAAGTTTGTGAAGACAGAGGCCGACCACTGCGTATTTGTGAAGAGGTATGAGGCCAAAGATTTTCTGATTTTGTTGTTATATGTTGACGATATGCTTATTGTAGGGAAAGACAAGTCGAGAATAGCCGCCTGGAGAAGACGTTGAGCTTGTCCTTCACAATCAAGGACCTCGGCCCTACAAAGCAGATACTCGGAATCAAGATTATCTGAGATAGACAAAAGAAGTTACTGTCGCTGAGTCAAGAGAAATATATTGAGAAGATTCTAAAAAGATTTAGCATGGACAAAGCCAAAACAGTGAGCACCCCCTAGCCGGACATATAAAGCTGAACCAGAAGCAATGTCTGAGATATGATGAAGACAAAGACGAGATGTTGAAGATCCCGTACAATCCACTGTCAGAAGCTTGATGTATGTAATGGTTTGTAAGAGACCTAACTTGGCGAATGCTGTTGGAATGGTAAGCCGTATCTATCGAACCCCGGGAAAGAACACTGGGAAGCAGTGAAGTGGATTTTCAAGTATCGCTGAAGAACAACAAAGTTGTGCCTCCGATTTGAGAAGGCAAATTCGAGTTGTAAGGCTACTCGGATGCTGATTTAGAGGGAGATTCCGACTCGAGGAAGTCGACGACGGGATATATGATGACTTTTGTAGGAGGAGCTATCTCCTGGCAATCAAGACTAGAGAAATGTGTGGCATTTTCGACGACCGGGGGCGAGTATATAGTCGCGACTGAGGCAAGTAAAGAAATGTTGTGGATGAAGAAGTTTCTATCTGAACTCGGCCATGATCAAGACAAGTACGAGCTGAGATGTGACAATCAAAGCGCAATTCAACTTGCAAAGAATTCGACCTCTCACTCCCGCACTAAGCACATTGATGTGAGGTATCACTGGATCCGAGATGTGGTAGAAGATGGAGAGCTTGAACTCATCAAAGTGCTCACCGACCTGAATTGGTCCGACATGATGAGAAGTTGGTACCAGCAAGGAAATTTGAAGATTGTTGTGAAGGTGTCGGGTTACTACTGATGCCGACGAATTGAAGTCGGAAGGGGGAGATTTGTTGGGCTTCCTCTTTAATGCTAAGCCCAAAGCCCATGAGGGTTTGAGAAACCCTAAACCTCTTCCTTCCGCTATAAATACATTAGTTGTGGGATGAAGGTAGGTTAAGGGAAAGAGAAAAGAAAAAGATTGACCTGTGAGATTTGAGGGTTATGAGCGAAAAGCTCAAAGCTTTGATTTTGAGAGCACCTCTAGGGAGAAGCTTGAACGTTATACCTCCTTAGGGATGTTTGAGAGAAAACCACCATTGTTGGTGATGCTTGATCTCTTGTAACCCATTATTTTATAGTGAAAGTTTGATTCTGGACTAGTGCCCCGTGGGTTTTTTACTTCTTCACATTGGAGAAGGTTTTCCCACGTTAACATTTGCTTGTGTTCTCTCTCTCTCTCTCTCTCTCCTCCGTGTTTTTCATTTTTCGACCTGTTGATATAAGCCAGCCTCTGATTGAAGAGTCGAGCTCCTAGCTCGACTTTTGACTTTCGTAAAGGCTTTTTAGCCAAGTTGAAGGAACCGAGTTCCCAACAACCACCTCCATCGCTACTTCCACGTCACCACCATCGTCACTATTACCACCACCACCACACCATATATGAAAAGGAAAGTGATTATCCGAATTTTTTTATGCTTAATAGGGATTATTTTTTATTATATTATTTGTTGTATTATCAAATACAATTATCATTCTCGGAATAAAAGTAGAACATCTTATCAAACATATTTTTTTCTCAAAATCTATTCAAAAATACAGAAATAAAAAGGAATTATTTCTTTTCAGAAATAGTATTAGAGAATAAAATGATTGTCATGCACAACCTTAACCATAATAAATAAACATTCTCAATCATAATTTACTAGTCAAACCTGAACAAATGTGTGTGTGTGTTTGTTTTAAGTGTATGTGAGAACACAATAGCATGTTGCAATAATATAAACATTAAAAATCAGTTTACTCTTCTTTTAAAGTAGAACTTATATGTAATTTTGTTTACAATTTATTAACGAAATTCATTCATGAATTTTTTCAGTTATTTTAGAAAACAACACTGACCTGTCTCCGAAGAAAGCTTTCTTCTAAAGCTACAAACTCTCTCATACGAGCCAAAAATAGTCGTGGATGGCCACTCTTCAATATTTTCAATTCTTAACAGTATAATAAAGAACTAGCCTAGCACGTGACTTCCTAAAAAATACACTCACACGTGATATATAAGGGGGGGATATTTTTTATGTAAGTATAAAACTTGATTTAAAAAACAAAATAGTAAACGACAATTAAAAATAGAAATTAGATCGAAGCTGCTATTCTTGACTAAAGTCCAAAACATTCTCCTTTTCGAGAATATGAATTTCCAAATTCTTTTTCTGACGGAAAGCAGACGAATCTCCATTTTTGAGTTTGATTTATTAAACAATCTTCCAAGTTAAAAAAAGCTCCTCATATATCATATTAACATTTCTCTCATCACAGCAGATAAAGATTACAATCCCAAAATAACATCATTTTGGATTAAGAACTTTGTTTTACCAACAAAAAAAATTAAAAATAAAGGATATTTTAAAAAAATTCATGATTCAAGGAGGAATATAGAATTTTCAAAATACTCTTTATTTTTAATTCTAAACCCCGAGACAATATCATTATGCGGCTGTAGGAGATAATTTGATAGAGAAACATTTATCCTCACACACACACATATATATATATATATGAGTTTTATAAGAGTTATGTTATAGGAAAAGTAATTGTGTAATGTTATAGAGATTCGTTTTGTGTGCCGTAATTTCTTTTTTTCTTTTTTCTTCAAAAAGTGTGGGCTCCACAAAATGTTGTGTGTAGGAAAGTTTGTTGTGTCATGTTAAATGACAAATGCAAACCTCTCTCTCTATATATATATATAAAAGGTTAAACATTTTTACAGTCACTTTAGATAAAGTTGTCTACAGCTGTCTCTTTTTAACTAAGTTTGACCAGTAAGACATAAAAATTGCATTTTCTCTCTTCGCCACGTCATCTGATAATGTCTGAGAAGAGATAAAAAAGAACAGCTTTATTGTTATAACTATGTCTTACCGGTCAGATTTAGTTAAAAAGGGAAGTATTTTTGGGTGCATCAGGACTTTGTGCTCCTCCCATTAAGAGGATTACATGTGGATTAAAAAAATATTTATTCTCTTCTCTCTCCTTATTTTATTGGTCTGTCCCACCCAATAAAAAATGGTCCAGGAGCACTTCAAAACGTCTCGTAGCTGTAGATAATGTTATTTATAGTAATTGTAAAAATATTTTTCATATATATATATATATATATATATATATATATATATATATATATATAAGTTTAGGATCATTTTATATCAGTGTAAGTTACACTCTCAATCTCGTCTGTTGATTCCATTTATATCTATGGGCTCAAATTTTTTAGTAATGTGAGCCATTGGATACAAGTGGATCAATAGTCAAAATTGAGTGTAAGACTTCTAACTCTTACACCTGTATAAGAATATCCTACCCCTTATATATATATATATATATGGAAAAAATATTTCTGCAGTTAATTCAGATAAGTTATCTGCATTAATTCTCAAAACAACGTCATTTTTGTATTGAAATCTTAAAAAATTAAATTATAAAAAGACTATTATAACATGAGATAAATTAAAATTACAAAAGCACCATAATTTTTGCCTCAAAATGACGTCGTATTAGGCTTACTGCAGATAACTTATTTGCAGTAACTGCAGAAAAATCAAATCATATATATATATATTCCTTTTTTTTCATGTTGCTGAAAAAAAAAGTTATCTTATGTCACTCATTATAACTATATATTCCGAGAAGTACATAATTATAATACAGAAAAATATTTTTACAGTTAATGTAGATAAGTTATTTGCATTTATTCCCAAAACGACGTTGTTTTGGGATTGAAATATTAAAAAACTATAATTATAAAGACTATAATAACCCTAAAATAAATTAAAATTATAAAAACATCATGGTTTTCGCTCCAAAATGACATTGTATTGAGCTTACTGCGATAACTTATTTGCAGTAACTGCAGATAAAACAAATCCATTAGAATATTAATTTTTTTCTCGCCATGTCATCGACAACTTCAGAAGAGAAAAAATAAAATAAATTTTTATATTATAATTATATATTTTTCGAAATATATAATCATAACGGATGACATAAGATAATTTTTTTCAACAACTTAAGATTATGGTTTTCCTATATATACATACACACACGAGAAATTTATGGGCCATAAAAATTAAAAAATATATTTTAAAATAGAATTAGTAAGATAGCTAGGTAATAAATTCAATCTTAAGACTAATACAGAGTTATTGTATTTAAATTTGTTTTATTTGTAGTATATATTGCTCCAAATTTACTTTTTTTAAAAAAAAAAAAATTCTTTTCAAACAAAACTTTTGAATTAAGAAAAAGCCAATGAAAGAGAATTTGAAGGAATTACAATAACATTGCTTAAAAACGTAAATGACGACTACTATTCTTCAAACCCTCTTCGATATCATATAAAAATAACTAAATATACCCAATGAGGATTAATATAATTGATCGAACTTTTTGCATACACTAACCGTGAATTTTTTTTTTTTTTTTTTTTTGGAGTTATCCCCCCTCCCCCCTAAAACGTACGTTGTGTTTGATTATCAATTTTTTCTCTTTTTTAAATTAGGGCGTGCCCCCCCTAAATTGACCAAAATTAAGAAAGGCAAATAAAGCGTGCCCTTCAATGTCACCATGAAACAAATTGGCAATTAGTAGATTACAAAGTCAAATCTACCAAAGGAAAACAGTTAACGCGTTTTTGGTCTTCTACCATTGCTAGCACAAGTGTGGGTCATGACCTCATGACTAATGAGTCATGGTTGATGAAGAAAAGCACGAAGGTTTGTTTGAAGTTTGAAGGAGCATACAAAGGAAAATTACCTACTCCACTTTCCATGGCATGCTCTCATACTCTCCTTTTATGCTGATGTTTAATATTTCATAATTTATATATGGGAGTTATTAATCTCATGTTGCTTGAGATAGTTCTCTCATGTGTGAGAGATAAATATGTGGGGTCCACACTTTAAAATAAAGGAAAAAGAAATGGAAAAAGCTGGCACAAAATTCGATGGGTGTATAGCATGAGATAGCTATCTCCAACGAAATGAGAAAAATATTTCCCTTTATATATACCCTTCATTTCCTTATTTCCCTACTCAACTTTCCATGACATGCTCTCAAACTCTCCTTTTCTGCTGATGTTTAATATTTCATTATTTATGTAAACCCTTCATTTCTTTATTATTATTAGCACGCCATCACTAAAATAGTAGGTTTCCAATTGACCTTACCTTTGGCAAACATATTTTTAACTTTTAAAGGACGAACTAATAATATTACCAATTAATCTAGTAACTAAAACTTCTGGACATAGAATCCATTATAAAAAATTCTATAAACGCAATAATATTGATAGTTTATTTCATTACAAAGTATGTATGTGTAGAGAAAAGTGGTAATAATTAGTCTTCTGCTTTGACTTGCAATAAAAGAAAAGAGGCAATGAAACCTTATGAATATATAAAAGCAGGTTTTATGAAACTTAGGCAGTGATTTTTTTGTCATAATGTTCACATGGAAAGTATGAATCATAACAACTGGAAAAGGGCTCCATTTACAGATACATGTAGACAGAATCAATTGAGTTACATCAAATCCCAGCCTGTGCTGCAATTGTAGCTGTGCACATAAACATAAGCAAACTAGAAAACAAGAAACAGAGTAAAGAGGAAAATAAATAAATAAACAATAGAAAGAGTACCCCACAAGTGTTAGATACAGTTGTAAAGGATCTCTTAGTCTTAGGAAACACTATTTCTGGTATTTATAAATATATTTTTATCCATACAATTTAATCTGATTCCAATATTATTGAATTCATATTATGATGATTGTCTCAACATGGTTTATAAATAATTTTGAATCTGGATAATGTGATGTGAAAAAAAAAACATAATATGTTCATGTGAAGAATCATAATCATATAAAGATTTATTAATGGTAATAAAAAAAAGAAAAAGAAAAAATATTACAATAGATAGTTGTAAAATCATAACAGTTGATTTACCTTTCTATAATTGTGATCTTCCTATATAACTATATCATTTTTTTTTCTCCATGTAAGAGGATCCATATCCAATAATTTTAGACATCAATAATATTGCGACTGCGACAATCACACACAATCGAAAAAGCAAGTAAAAAGAAATAAAAGAAGAAAATGAAGATACATAATCTACTTTTATCTTTTAATATGAATTATCTCTAGCAATATTTATTATATTTTCTTTACTGCATGCATTTGTTATCATACTCAATTTATGAGTAAAATATAAATAAATTAAAAAACTTTAAGCTTACCAAAAAAAAAAACTTTAAACCAAGCAATTATTCATATATTCAAGTTCAATCTACTAAAAATATTAAAAATAAATAAATTAGAAATCCATAACAATATCAAGCCTTCATAGTCGACTACGATAAATTCATTAGGAGTGAGAAAATTCAAATTTCTTATCTCAGATTTCCCAATTAAAAAAAGTGTAAAATATTTTTTTTAAAGAAATAAATAAAACAATAAAAACAAAAAGTACTGTTTTAGGTCTTGTCCTAATGCCAATCCAAACGAACAACGCTCAGCAAAAAAAGTCCAACAAGAAACAGTCAGTTCACGATTGCACACACATGACATGACACATGCCCATTTAGAGAGAGAAAGTGAGTTAAATAGAGAGAGAGAGAGACAAAGTTCCCTCTACTGAGTTGCTCATTTCTGTGTTTCCTCAACCTCTCCAACTTCTGCCTATTCCGAAAACTCTCAAAAACAACATAAGACAATCCTCAAAATCTCATGTTCCAAATTTCAAAACCATGACCAACCCATTAACTGAAACTTGATCCCAAATTTAACCCTCCCATCATCTCATCGCCACCATGCCATCCCGGCAACTCCTCCAATCTCCGCCGTCCACGGCGTTCTTATCCAACACATACCCACCACCACCACCACCAACACCACAAACACAACCTCCTCACACCCATCACCACCGCCACCACCACCTCCTGACCCCTCTCATCGCCGCCACCGCTTCCGCCTTCTCCCTCCTCCTCCTCGCCTTCATCTGCCACCGCACCCTCACTCGAAAACGCACCACCCCATTCTCCTCCTCCGACACCGACTCCAAGCCACCCCACCGCTTCTCCTACGCCCTCCTCCGCCGCGCCACTAACTCCTTCTCCTCCCGCCTTGGCCACGGCGGCTTCGGCACCGTCTTCGCCGGCACTCTCCCGCCGCCGGCACGCAAACCCATCGCCGTCAAGCTCATGGACTCAACCTCCCACCAAGGCGAGCGCGAGTTCCACAACGAGCTTTTCTTCGCGTCGAGGCTCCGCTCCCTCCACGTCGTCGCCGCCGTCGGGTTCTCCTCCGACCCAAAACGCCGGCGATTCCTCCTCGTCTACGAGCTCATGCACAACGGGAACCTCCAAGACGCGCTCTTGCACCGAAAAAGCCCCGAGCTTTTGGATTGGAAGAAGCGCTTCGCTATTGTGTTGGACATTGCAAGAGGAGTTCAGTACCTTCACTCTTGCGACCCTCCCATTATTCATGGAGACATAAAACCCAGTAACATTTTGTTGGATCGAAATTTCTCTGCTAAAATCGGGGATTTTGGGCTTGCCCGGTTGAAATCGGAGCCGCTCCAGTTTGAAATTGAGGTTTTGGATGATGATAGTATTGCTGATGATGATGATGAGGAGAAGAAGAAGAAGAAGAAGAAGGAGGAAGAATTGGAGTGTGATGTTGGTGGGGTTGTGTTTGATGATTGTGGCTCAATTGAGAGTGTGCATACTGTTTTCTTTGATTCGGGTAGCTTGGGTGTGGAGCAATCTCCTCCACAATTGGAAAAGTCACCAGAATCTATTGTGGCGGCAGTGGCTTCGCCGGAGACGGCTTTGGCGACGGTGGCTTCATCACCGGGTTTTGATAAGTTTAGTGTGCAAAGTGAGAAGGATGTTGTTGGGGGTGTTAAGAAGAGTGGTAAAGGGCTAAGGAGTAATTCAGTGAGGGAATTATGGTGGATGCAAGACAATGATGAGGTTGCTGCCTCTGCTTCAGCTTCAACACCAACAGTTAGTGAAAGTAAGAAGGTGAAGGAATATGTGATGGAGTGGATTGGAAGGGAAGTGAATAAGGAAAGTCCAAAGAGTGAATGGGTTGGAGCAAAGATTATGGAGACAGAGAAGAAGAAGAGCAAGAAGCACCAATTGGAATGGTGGGAGTCAATGGATGAGTTAAAGGTTGGTGGGGTTGTGAAGAAGGAGAAGAGAAGGCCTGCGAGGGAATGGTGGAAGGAGAACAGTGAAGAGATTGCAAAGAAGAAGAAAAAGAAGAAGAAGAATAAGAAGAGTGTAAACAATGATGACAATGGTGATGATTGGTGGGTTAGTGATGATGCATTATATGGGGATAAAATTATGACCAAGAGCAGAAGCAGGAACAACCGTGGTAATATGGATTGGTGGTTAGATGGTCTCAGTGGTCAGTTATGGAGAGCTCGGAGGAATAGCTTTGATTCTGCTAGTGGTGAAATTCCAAAGAGTGGTGGTGTGAGTAGTACTCCTAGTATGAGAGGAACTGTATGTTATGTTGCTCCTGAATATGGCTGTGGTGAAGATGTCTCAGAGAAGTGTGATGTATATAGCTTTGGGGTCTTGTTGCTTGTTATCATTTCTGGGAGGCGACCACTTCAGGTGAATGGTTCACCAATGTCAGAGTTTCAGCGAGCAAATCTTTTGTCATGGACACGCCATTGTGCTAGAAATGGGAAGCTCATTGAGCTTGTTGATCAGTCTATTCAGTCATTGGATAAAGAGCAGGCTCTTCTCTGCATCAAGGTGGCTTTGCTTTGTTTGCTTAAGTCACCTGCTCGTCGTCCTTCATTGATGGAGGTTGTGGGAATGCTTAGTGGAGAATTGGAACCACCCCAATTGCCTGTTGAGTACTCACCTTCAACCCCTTCTCGCTTCCCTTTCAAGTCTAGGAAAAAAGGCCGGTGAGTTTCTTCTATCAGATAAGCCATTTTCATGGATAGTTACAGTAATATACTGGTGGTGGCAGTTTACCAATGATAGATAATTGTATAGGGATTTAGGAGGGAAAAGTTGTGTTCTTACCATTGGAGTTCACTTTCTCTCCTTTCTTTTTTCTTTTTGTTTTACCATTTTGGTCCTAGTCCTTTCACTTTTCTCGTTTTGACACCATTATGGCCTACCAGTTGGAGTTTGATCAGTGTACATAGACCTACTTCACTTTTTTTTTTTTCCCACACTGACTTATAGGCATGCCTTGAGTGATGTTTATCTTTTGGAAACTTTGATCCATGCTTTAGTGGTGAGGACTGAAGCCATCTTTGTAGTTTGCATTCTCTTACTTTTGGAAATGAAATAACAGCATACCTTTTATTTACAACTCCTTTGTGGTGGTCCATTCCTGTTTGTAGCTTTTGTAAATTTTGACTATACTTTACAATTTGCATCTATCAATTTTCTGCCTAGGTGGAAGAGCCATGTTATTCATATATGTTGTAACAGAACATTGGAATTTGAAATTGTGAAATCCATAGAAGCAGAATCTATCTATAAGCTTTTTCAATGAGATTATGTGCTCATGGTTGTAGTAGTGAAATGAGTCATGAATGTGGTGCTTTCTCTTGACGCAAGTTGTGCTACCAATGGATGTATTTTTCTGAATCATTGCGACAGGGTTGCCCACCTGTTCCCTAAGATATTATCTTGTTCCCTTGTAGTGAAGCTAGTTTGGTCTCCCAACTCCTTTTTTGTATGAGATATGAAGAATAGCAAAACCAATAAAACTTATTGAATACAGCTGCAAAGCAGTGATGTGTGTCATGCTAGTCATATTTGATTAGTTGCAGAGATATTTAACAATTAACGTAAAGACTTCCTCCTTATGTCCATGCTGAACTTATGATGGCCTTAAGAACAACTTGGATAGTAGTGTGTGACTTTTCAGAAATGTCCCCATTTAAGGCATCCAAGTCAATATCATGACTTCATTTTATTCATTTGTTTGAAATGTGCTAATAATATCAAATGAGAAACATATATATAGTGTTTCAGGTTCTTGTCTTTCAAAACATTTCAGAATTTTAGACATGAAGAGTATTTTAGTTTTGGGAGGTGTAGCATTAGTATCCTCAACTTGATTGTATTTGCTTCGTGATTGTTTTCTACCCTAGTATCAAAAGTGGCACTGTGGATCTCGAGATATGTTCTCCCTCAGTTCCTCTCTTTCATTTTCACCCGTTAGGGTAAAATATTTTTTCTCCCTGTGACAATTATACCAGAGAGCTTTCAGTTGTTGAAAACGTACATCAATAGGAAGCTTTAAACGAAGTGGTATCTGCTAGATCAAGGTTGTCTCCAAAACTTAACATGGTGGCGATGTATACTCATTAGCATTCTTCCTTGTGTACACTTGCATTTGAACTCAAAAGATGCATTTTGGTAAGTACTGAGAAACACCATCACATTACTAGCCTTTTTAAAAGGGAAAAGTGTTTCTCCAGCAACAGCAACAAAAAGATAAAATTATCTTCAACAATTTCAAAACTACGTTGAGGGGGAAAACAAATACAGGGTGTTTTATAATTTTTACTCTCTCCTTTTATCATGAATTTTACTAAAATACCATTTATTTCTATTTCCCAAACCCTAAAATGTGGTCATTATGGGAGATAACTTTATCTCACGTTAATCCCTTTTTGCAAACATGCTCAAATATTATGCTAATTACCAACTGGGGCAATGAACTTAAGCTGTCACGACTCGTTGAATTGCATACCAAATTGTCCTTTAACTGTGATGGGGATAACTTTACTTCAGGACTTAAGGTCATCTTCATGTCTCACTCCGTGGTTTTGTTGGAAATAATCAAGTATGAGTTGTAAAGAAGTACCACATAGACTAGACATAGACCAAGTGATGACTATGTAAGTGCAAAAGACCCATAAACCTATAGCCTTAAGGTTTTGGGTTCAGATGTGGTGTCGGCCCACTTATTGTGGTTTGTCATTTAGCCCATTGGTAGATGTATCCTTTGCAAAGGGTTTTGGGCTCCCTCGTTCCATTCCCAACAGTGGTATCAGAGCCAACGATCTGGGTCAAGTGTTTGGAAGGCCTCTGCTGAAGGCTAGTGTGACCCTAATATTTGAAAGAGAGAAAAAAAAAAGACTTCTGCAGAAGTTGCCCTTAGGGTAAGAATGATATTGGGCCTCACACTTGAGGGAAGATGTTGGAAATAATCAAGTATGAGTTGTAAAGAAGTATCACATAGACCAAGTGATGACTATGTAAGTGCAAAAGATCCATAAACCTATAGCCTTAAGGTTTTGGGTTGAGATGTGGTGTCGGTCCACTTATTGTGGTTTGTCATTTGGCCCATTGGTGAATGTACCATTTGCAAAGGATTTTGGGCTCCTTCGTTCCATTCGCAACAGGTTTGTTATTTTTTCCTTTATTTATAAGCCATTAGCATGAACACTTAGGATTGGGTGGGTTTGCCTATGCAAAAGTTAAATAACTCTGTAAATACTTGGTTTATAATTGACTTTAAGCATTGATTTATTGCTATAGTTCCATCATTATTGTCAAGATCTGAATTTGTATACAAGCCGCTGATCAGAGACACTGCAAATTAAGCTCTCGTATGAGAATTCTAGTGCATGACTTCTCGAGAATATGTACTGAAGTGGGTATTATTTTGCTTTGCATGCCTAACGTAGCTCATTTACTTGCAAATGAGATGGAGAAGTTTCGCAAAAGCAAAAGGTATATATTGTTGAACCCCTCTTCAGTGAACAAACATCCTTCCTAGTTCCTAACTAGTGCAAGAGTTTTGAGTTTCATCCATAAAAAACCATGTTTGGCAAAGTCATAGGGTCGATTTTAAAAATGATTTTGGGTTGCACGTCATGATTTCAATGAAAATGAAAAAAACTAAGAAGTTGTTTTGCAAATTATAATGTACACATCCTATCGGACTTTGGAAGTTGTGTACATATCTTGCTCTCGAAGTAACTTAGTCTACTCCCCGTTGCCCCCCTCCCAAACCCAATATATATATATATATATATATATATATATATATATATATATATATATTAAATTCAATTATGTACATGTTTTGTAGTAAAAGAGGAATATGTGAACCAATCTATTTTTTGGTGTTAAGGAGAAGCGATATTTCCGTGTTCGTAAATAATTGAATAGAAACATATGTCTATTAATCAACATCCCCCCCCCCCCCCCCCCCCCCCCCCCCCCCCCCCCGATGGTACATATTACATGTATATTACTTTGTAAGATTCGAGGTCTGTTTGGTCTATACATAGTGTGGATGTGGATAAAGTAGAAGGGATTTCTTTTTTAAAAAATATGGTGTTGTTAAATTTTTTAATTTGAAGTGCACACTGATAAACTATGTACTATTGGAGCGAGGTTTGATTGAGTAACTAAATTTATCATCAAATTCAAATGAAATAAAAATACCAAATATCTTCAACTCCAAACTGGGCCATTCAGCCTTTGTGGGCTCCTTTTGAATTGATGAGTATACACATGTAGATGGATGGTCTAACATTGGTTATATATAATAAGGTGGTTGGATTGAAAAAATTGAAGTAAAAATCACTGAAGCGAAAGATACAAACCTGGTGAGTTTATAAGGTAGTTTATTTCGATACTTAAAGCAAATCCATCATTTTATTACACAGCACAACTTTACTCAGAAGAATAAATGACAAATATATTTTGTGCTAATCAAAGATTTTTTTCTTCTTCTTTTGGAACAAAGGAGCTGGGCCAGGGGCTCAGAGAAAAACTAAACAATGCTACCATATCATGCTAATAAAAGACAAGCTATTCATGTAGGAGGGTCTGTAACCATTCCTGTATGTCTGCACAAAAGATGATAATTAATTATGCTCATTTTGGTGATAATTAATTATGCTCATTTTGGTGATATTGTTATCCCTGGACTCAAAATATAACACCATGTTTTTTGTACACCACTTTTGTTCAGTCATTTTTATACCACATTTTAGTAATAAAATATGAGAAATATATTTTTTTATACATTCTCTCTCTCTCTCTCTTCAAATGAGTAAGAATCATTTCCCATTAATATAGACTTCTTGTTTGGTTTGGAAGATTCAGTCATTAGAGGCGTTGTGATTTTTTAAGCTACTCGTTTGCATAATGAGACGACCCTCCTTCAAATGGCTACATGAAATATTTTAGAAGCACGTGCAAAACCAATATTTTTTAATCAATATCATGAATAGCCAAAAAGATTATTATATTTGATGCCTAAATCACATCTTTATGGACAACAAATTCCCATAAAAGCATAAAAGAAATATGAAGGGTACTGGTTCAGTACTTTGACAGGTTGTAAGTGATAAGCTATGCAATAAAATGCAATTAATGTGAACTTCATACTAGACAAATGTTTGCAAGGTGAAAATATGAAATTGGCCTATGTTGCAGCAAGTTGTACAAGTTTATTCTCATTATATCTTTGATTTAATAAAATAAATAAATACAATTTATATACAGCTGCTTTTAAAAATATCGAACTTAAATTCAATGGGGATTTCAATATTGGCTTGCATAATCCTTGTGACAATACAAGTTCATGTAGCTGCTCAAAGTTTGAGACTGTTGACCTAGCTGTGTTGACATATTCACGAATGACCCAAATGATAAATTAGTGGATTGACACCACATCATATGTTTCCCCTAAGGGTAACTTGTATGTAAATCTCGTCTCAAGATCCTTTGCAAAAAATATTTTCACCAATAAGTCAAATGATAAATCACAATAAGTGAATTGACACCATATTTTAATTCAAAATCTTAGAGCTATAAGTCGATGGATCTTTATGTACTTATATGCTTCTCACTTGGTTTATTTCTGACTGATGAGACTTCACTACTATTCACAAGAATATTTCCAGCAACAACACATTAAAAAAGAAGGTAGAAAAATAATGCTAGCACGGAATGTACACAAGATGCTAAAGGAAGGTAAAGTTCAAGAAGATGTGAAGTTAGTTATCTTATAAAGAGGCATAGGCAACTTTGTCCTAAGCTAGTTGATAAGGTTAGCAACTGAAGTACTTAATTGTATGGAAGCCTATTTGTTTGTACTTAATGTTATATGTGAATTGAGAAATCGAGCAAAATGTTGGAAATGAGATTCCAACTGTGAGCAGTGAAGTTCTGTAACACCCCGTGTTAACCCGATTTGTTAACACGCTTAATTAAAAATGCGGAATATCTTTTTCTTTTCAATTATGACGTCATTATACTTAGCCAAGTTGAATACTTAATTCATTTTCAAAACATTGCCTGTATGTAAATTGCAAAAGACAGCTAACTGAAATACCTCATTAATTAAAATAACAGATATATGTCTCTGGCCACGGAACTACAACACGTAGACCGGACCAACTAGCAGTTTATACAACTCAAGCTAAAAGTACTAACAATATAGTGGCATGGACAACTCTCATACTCACCCAAATAAGGCAACAAAGCCCAACAAGTCTCAACATAGCAACAATATAATATGAAGGCGGAAAACATAAACAGCATCCAAGTCCAGTCATGCCAGCATATAAACAGTAATATCATCAACTAAGCTCAGGCCTCCTGCCGTCAGAGGCATCAGCCCCCAAATTACCTGAACCTGAAATAAGCGCCCCCAAACGTGGGGTGAGATCTCTAAACAAGAAATCTTAGTAAGACAAGGGGTCCTCAAGGACTCTTCCGCTCCAAGCTCACTTACAAGTATAATATAAGTTCAAAACCACTAATTTCAATGCATGTTCATGTTAAGGCATATATATCATGACAATATAATCTCTTGCTCAACGAGCTAAATACTATACTCATTAATCATGTGATGTATGTAAATGCAGTTCGACTGGCCAGGGAACAGGATAAGGATTATGCACGTCTGCGACCCATCTAAACATAAGAGTCACAGTCTTATGCCTTACACACCAGAGTCGTTGTCTGATCGTGTAAGTGACAACATCACTTTCATACACTACATGTCTTACACACCAGAGTCGCTGTCTAATTGTGCAAGTAGTCAACAATTAATTTAATACATCTCAGGCATATATCAATGCATATTTCATCTTTCATAAAAGCATACCATGCATATAAACCACCCTCCCATGGAGGTCGGTGGAAAAACAACAGACTAATCCGAGGACACGAAAGCTTACCTTTCAAGCTAGCTATCCAAACCAAGAATCCAACCCGGCTCAAGGTCCAAACTCAGCACAATCACAATCTGTTTTGGACCTATAGATATATCAATAATCATATACGACAAGCACAAGACACAAGGACAACATCTTTCCTTAACTTTTCATGTCTTAAGGCTTCTCACAAAGCCACAAGACCTTAATCACTTAGATTCTGACTTAGTTAATTATTACAGAGGTTCAACTTAGCCAATCTAGGGTCCACAAACCCCAAACATCATTTTGTATGAACAGTGCAACTACTGTTCTTCGAAAACCCAGAATATCTGGATATTCCTTGGGGACATATCCGGATATCACATATCCGTATATTTCTCTTCCAATATCCGGATATCAATATTCGGATATCCAGAAACCCATATCCGGATATCCATATCCGGATATCAATATCTGGATATCAATATCCGGATATCAATATCTGGATATTTACAGCCAAATATCCAGATATTTCGCGACAGAATGCAGTTTGCATTTTCGCGAAGATATCCTTCAAGGTTCCATTTTTAACACTTTAAAACGTTAAAGCATGCATCTTTAAGTCCATTTAGGTTCACATACCAGTTGGTTACTTGTTTAACTCATTAAAATGCAAAGACATCACCTTTAAACCATTAAAACTCAAGATCAGGGTTAGGTAACTCACCCCAAAGCTTAAAACAGAGAAAGGAGTGCTCTTGGAGCTCACCAACAGCTCCCCAAGACTGACTATACACAGAGCACGAAAATGGTTTGCAAGACTTGGTATTTCTCCACCAAGGTTGACACTTGGAGCTTCAACAACCAAGATCATGATGGTCACAACACTCAACCAAAACAACCAACCCTCTCCCCTCCCCAAAATAGAGACACAAACTCAGTATAAGGTTGACTCAACCCTTCCAAACCACTCTACCAAGTGTTTGCCAAGTAGAAAGAAGAAGAATCAATGGAAAAAGAGGTAACTTGGGAGGTTTTTCAAGCAAGAAAGCCAATGAAGAGGATGACCAGCAAGGAGACACTCACACAACAGCCAACTCACGCATAAAGGTTGGAGAATCAGCCTAGGATTGTGTGAAATGGTCTATTTATAGGCCACTTAAATTAATCACACAATATTAACTTTAATTGCTACGCTTAGCATATTAATCCCAAATTTTGGATTCTTAACCTACTCAATTTTACAAGAATTATCATATTTTTATTTTATTTTTCGGAGTACCTTTCCGGTACGCGCTTTTCATAGCCAGTATCAGTTTCTGAAACCAGTTCTCATTATTTTAACTTGAAAATCATTTTCACAGTCCTACATATTATTCTAGGAATATTCATGCACTTATTATAATTTTTCGGGATACTTTATCGGTACGCATTTATACCGACTAGCAGAACTGGTATCTGCACTTTTCGTCAGAAAAGCGACTTTCAGCATTATTACTCACTTACTATAATTATTAAAGCCTCATAATAATTATTAGGGTCAATTATGGAATTATTTCATAATTATCTAATTAATTTCCTTAATTAACGGTGCAGATTCTTACAAGTTCCATGTTGGTTAGAATGTGCTAATTGAAAATCATATAAATGGAAAGACCCATAAATCCAATGTTTTAAGATTTTGGATTAAAATGTGGTATCCATGCCCACTTATGCAAAAAATAGGCAACATGAGCATAGAATGGGAATAACAGAAATGAGGATGTGTAGTTATACGAGGATGGAGAAGATAAGAAATGAAGATATTCGACGAAAGGTAAGAGTAATACCAATGGGCTGAAAAGATGAGAGAACATAGATTGAGGTGATTTGTGCACGTAATGAGAAGGCCCCTGGATGCTTCCGTAAGAACAAAAGTTTGTTACCAAGAGCTCGATACAAAGAGAGGTAGAAGTTGACCGAAACTTACTTGGGGGAAGGTTGTAAAACAAGACTTATGAAGTGCGATATTGATTGACGAACAATATGTCTTAGGATGGAATGGAGAAAAGCTATAAGAATATTGAAGGGTTAGACTCGTTGTTATTCGTATATAACATATGGTCCATTTTTAGTCATTTTCTTCTTCATTTACCCCTCATTATTTTCCCCTTATTTTCCTTTATCTCTTTTCCCTTTCTCCATCTTTTTTCCCTTATTTATTTATTTAATTTTTTCCACACCCTTTTTATTTTTACTTATATATATATAATTTTATTTTTTTTAGCTTTTTTTTTGTCTTACATTTTTTTTTTGTTCTTCTATATATCTCTATCTTTAGTTTATCTTAATATATTTTTCCTTCCAATTGTTTATCTCTATCTTTTGTTGATGTTAATCCATGCCCATGATAGAAAATATATAACTTAGCTCATATTACTGTAAATCTCCCTCTACCATTGTAACCCCCGGTTACCCAACACAAGATTTTCGTGAGAGATATATTGATGTAAACAAAAACATTGCTATAATTATGTGTCTTTTTCTATTGGTGGCAATACAATTTTGTCTTCACTTGTAAGAACCCGCACTGTTAATTACGGTATTTAAGTAATTAATTATGCAAAAATAGAAAATGATTCCATAATTGACCCTAATAATTATTTATGAGGCTTAATAATCATAATAAGTGGTTAAGAATGCTGAAGGTCGCTTTTCGGAAGAAAAGTGCAGATACCGGTTCTGCTAGTCGGTATAAATGTGTACCGAAAAAGTATCCCGGAAAATTAATGTAAGAGCATGATAATTACTAGAATAATACGTAGGACTTGTAAAACGAGTTTCCAGTCCAAATAATGAGAACTGGTACTAGAAACCGGTACTGACTTGGAAAAGCGCGTACCGGAAAGTTGCTCAGAAAATTATAAGAAAAATATGTTCATTCTTATAAAATTATGTAGTTTCATAATCCAAAGTTTGGGATTAAAATACTAAGCGTAGCAATTAAAGTTAATACTGCGTGCTTAAGTGAGTTTTGGCTATAAATACACTTACTAAAGGCACAATGCCCTAGAAAACTGCCTCTTGTTCATGGGATTGGGTGGCTGGTCTGAGTGTGTCACTGTTTCATCCCTTTCTTCACCATTTCTTGAGCTTTGAGGCTTTCTCTTCCTTGAAAGCTTCTCTTAAACACTTGTGTGAGGGAGAGTCACCTTTGGGAAGGGGTATGTGGTGCTGTTTCTGAGTAAGGAGGTCAGCTTGAGGGAGTGTTGGAGGCTGACTTTGGGTTGGTGGAGTGAGTGAACCTTGCACTTCATTTTTGAGGTCCAAGGAGCCACCTTTGGTGAGGAAGAGCCTTGCTTGTCTTCCATTTTCGCACACCCTGTGTGGTCAGCAGTTGAGGGGCTGTTGGTGAGCTCCAAGAGCATCTCCATTCTGAGTTTTGAGCCTTGGTATGTTGTACCAACCTTTAACTTGAGTTTTAAGACTTAAAAATGGAAGCTTGATGCATGTTAAGGTTAAAAGATGATAACTTGTTGTTGGGTAAGGCTTAACACACCTAGAAATGCATGATTAGGTGTTTAAAATCGGTAAAAGGGAACCTTTTTGGGATATCTTCACGAAAATGCAGAAACTGCATTCTGTCGTGAAATATTCGGATATCTGCCCGCGGAATATCCGGATATTGGATATCCGGATATGTGTACTCGATATGGGGTTTTGGGATATCTGGATATTGTATATCCGGATATGTGAATCTGTATATCCGGATATTGCATATCCGGATATGGTCGAGAGGAGTATCCGGATATTTTGGGATTTCGCAGAACAGTAGTTGTGCTGTGCATACAGTAGGCTATTGGGGGTTTGTAGACCCTAGATTACTGAAGTTGAACTTATGTTTTAATGGACTAAGCCAGAATCATGGGATTAAGGGCTTGTGGCTTTGTTAGAAGCTTTAAGACTTGAAAACGTAATGAAAAGATGTTGTCTTTAATTGTATGCATGTGGTACATGTTTATTGATTTATATTTGGTCCATATCAGATTGTGATCTGTTGTGATTGGACTTTAAGCTTGTGGCATTGGATAGCTAGCTTAGAGGTAAGCTTTCGTGTCCTCGGTTTAGCCATGTTGTGGTTCCACCATGTCCCATGGGGATATGGTATATGCATGTTGTGTTACATGCTTTTGATGTTTTGGAAATGCTGTTGAGCTATTATATGTTAGTGCCTTGTTGATATGCATGGAGGTGTTCCACCTATATGGTAAGCCTGAGTATGTAGAACATACAAGAGGGTGAGGCTGTGGGTGAGGTGCAAGCGGTGTTCCTTGTACTACATGTAGGGAATAGACGTATTCCTACATTTCTCTGGCCAGTAGATAGTGATAGACACACATGCCATAGATATCTGTTGCACTACATAGTTTTGGAACTGATAATGATATAAATGCTTTTTGAACTTATATTGCACATATAAGTGAGCTTGGGGTGGAAGATCCTTGAGGACCCCTTGTCTTACTGAGATTTCTAATTTAGAGATCTCACCCCACGTTTGGGGAATGCTTATTTCAGGGTCAGGTAGTGTTGAGACCTCTGGCGGCAGGAGGCCAGAGCTGAGTTAGATTGCTGTTATTTTGTGCTGCCATGATTGGATGCTGGATTTGCATGCTGCTTATGCTTATAGTTTCAGTTTATGTTTATGGAGTTTTATGTTGAGACTCGTTGGTTACTATGTTTATTTGGTGAGCATGGGGATTGTCCATGACACATAGTATTATCATGTCTTGTTTATGTCTTGAGTCTTTTGGAGTTGTAATAATGTATCAGGATGTTGTCCGGATTACTTGATGTAATGCCGTGATTTAGATACATACTTTATCTATATATTGAGGTATTTCAGTAGATGTCTTATTGCAATTTACATAGAGGCGATATTTTATGAAATTGATTAAGTAATCAAGTTGGTAATTGATAATAACGTCATAATTGAAAAGAAAAAGAATATTCCGCATTTTTAATTAAGCACCGCTTAATACGATGTAATGTTAATATTCCGGGTATACACGGGGTGTTACATCACTAAATATGGATGACTGTACAGTTCATCAAAATCAATTGAAGTCTAACTATATAAGAGCCTTGTTAGAAGCTTAGGATACTTAACAAGCATAACACCCTATATATATTTTTTTTGGAAGTGGAAGTTGTTAGTTGTTTCTTAATTGGAGGCACCAACTATAACTCACATGACAATGGCCATAAGGCGATATTTTTTTTGGTACGCAGTTGAGATTGAGTACCGCCTATCACCCTCAGACTGATGGACAGACTGAGAGGACCATCCAGACCTTGGAGGACATGTTGCGAGCTTGCACGTTGGAGCAGGGCTCGGCATGGGATAGGTACCTTCCGTTGGTTGAATTTTCGTACAACAATAGCTTTCATACTAGCCTGGGCATGGCGCCCTACGAAGCACTGTATGGTAGGAGGTGTCGGACTCCTACTTGTTGGTCTGAGGTTGGGGACAAAGAGTTGTTTGGCTTGGACTTTGTCCAAGATACCACCTTGCAGATCCAGATGATCAGAGAAATGTTGAAGCAGGCGCAGAACCGCCAGAAGAGCTACTACGATGTCAAGCATCGTCCACTGGAGTTCAGTGAGGGTGAGCACGTGTTTGTGAGACTTTCACCTGTCATCGGTGTTGGACGGGCACTCTGAGTGAGGAAGCTGAACCCGCGATATATTGGGCCATACCAGATTCTTGGTAGAGTAGGACCTGTTGCCTACCGGCTTGCCTTGCCTCCGAACCTAGCCAACATCCACGACGCGTTTCACGTGTCTCAGCTTCGGAAGTACATAGCAGATATGTCGCACGTGGTGCAACCTGATGATGTGGAGGTTCGGGAGAACCTAAAGATTCCCGTCGGACCACTCAAGATTCTCGATCGTGGCGAGAAGCAGCTGAGGAGCAAGATCATTCTGATGGTCAAAGTGCAATGGATCGGAAGAACTCCTGAAGAGTGTACTTGGGAGCGTGAGGACGAGCTTCTCCGGAAGTACCCCGAGTTTCGAGATAAGTATGTTTTCTGATTTTGAGGACAAAATCCTAAAAAGGTGGGGTGAATGTAAGAACCAGCACCGTTAATTAAGCAAATTAAGTAATTAATTATGTTAAATTAGGAAATGATTCCATAAATGACCCTAATAATTATTAAGAGGCTTTTAATAATTATGATAAGTGATTCAAAATGCTGAAAGTCGCTTTTCGGAAGAAAAATGCAGATACCGGTTCTGCTAGTCAGTATAAATGCGTACCAAAAAAGTATCCCGGAAAATTATAATAAGTGCATGATAATTCCTAAAATAATATGTAGGACTTCTAAAACTAGTTTCAAGTTAAAATAATGAGAACTGGTGCCAGAAACTGATACTGGCTATGAAAAGCGCGTACCGGAAAGATGCTCCGAAAATTATAAGAAAATTATGATAATTCTTGTAAAATTGAGTAGGCTAAGAATCCAAAGTTTGGGATTAAAATGCTAAGCGTAGCAATTAAAGTTAATACTGCGTGTTTGTTTGTTAAGTGACTATATATACACATTGTGGCACATGATCCTAGGTTAAAATTACAACCTACGTGCCTCCATTTTGCTAAAGCACCTCCAGCCACCCTTTGCCACCTTCTCCTCCATTGTTGTGAGCCAAGGAGCCTCCTTTCTTGTTGGTCTCTTCTCCTAAACACCTTGGGTGAGTGTGAACAATCCTTGTGAGTGAGAAAGAGACTTCTTTTCTGTGTTTAGCTGCTGTCTTGTGAGGTTGAGCTTGCTGTTTTCTGGTTTTGGGGATGAGAGAGCCTTTGTTTGGTGTTTTGAAGCTTCAAGGAGCTTCCTTGTTGAGAAAAAGAGCTACCTTGTGCATCATTTTCGTTCACCTTGGAAGTCAGTACCTTGGAGCTGACTTGTGATCTCCAAGAGCACCCTTAGTTGGCTGTTTCAAGCTTGTGGTATGGTCATCACCCTTGAATTTGAGTTTTTATGCTTAAAAATGGAACCTTGATGCATGTAATGGTTAAAAGATGATAACCTAACGTGGGGTAATGTCAAACACACCTGTAATCGGTAAAAATGGAACCTTTGAAGGATATCTTCGCGAAATGCAGAAACTGCATTCTGTCGCGAAATATCCAGATATTTGACCGTGAAATATCCGGATATGGATATCCGGATATGGGGATCGGGATATCCGAATATTGGATATCTGGATATTGACAGTGAGATATCTGGATATTGGATATCCGGATATTGTCAGTGAGATATCCAGATATTGGATATACAGATATGTCCCCGAGGAATATCCGGATATTCTGGGATTTCGTAGAACAGTAGCTGTGCTGTGTGTACAGTAGGCTATTGGGGGTTTGTGGACCCTAGATTGATGAAGTTGAACTTTTGTTTTAATTGAACTAAGTTAGAATCATATGATTAAGAGCTTATGGCTTGTGTGAACCCTTAAGACGTAAAACGTAATGAGAAGACGTGGTCTTAATATTATATGCTTGTGGTGCATGTTTATTGATTTATTATTGGTCCATATCAGATTGTGATCTGCTGTGTGTTGGACTTGAGCCGTGTGGACTCTTGGCATTGGATAGTGAGCTTGCAAGGTAAGCTTTCGTGTCCTCGGTTTAGCCATGTTGTGGTTCCACCATGTCCCATGGGGGTATGGTTATATGCATGCTGTGTTACATGCTTTTGATGTTTTGGAAATGGTATTGAGTTGTTATATGCTAGTGCCTTTATGATATGCCTGTGGTGTTCCACTTATACGGTAAGCCTGAGTATGTGGTACATACAATATGGTGAGGTTGTGGGTGAGGTGCAAGCGGTGTTCCTTGTACTACATGTAGGTGATAGACGTATTCCTGCATTTCTCTGGCCAGTAGAATAGTATTAAACACACATGGCATGAATATCTGTTGCACTGCATAGTTTTGGAACTTATATTGATATAAATGCTTTTAGAACTTATTTTGCGCATGTAAGTGAGCTTGGGTGGAAGATCCTTGAGGACCCCTTGTCTTACTGAGATTTCTAGTTTAGAGATCTCACCACACGTTTGAGGAATGCTTATTTCAGGATCAGGTAATGTGGGGGTTGAGGCCCCAGGCGGCAAGAGGCCGAAGCTGAGTTAGATATTGATGATATTATATGCTGACATGTTGGATGCTGGACTGTCCATGCCACGTACACTTGTTATGTCTTGTTTTATTTAGAGTTGTATTAATGTATCAGGATATTGTCCGGATTACGTGATGTAATGCCGTGACTTAGATACTCACTTTATATTTTATATTGAGGTAATTCAGTTAGTTGTCTTGCAATTTACATACATGCATTGTTTTTATGAAATTGATTAAGTAATCAACTTGGCTAAGTATAATGACATCATAATTGGAAAAGAAAAAGATATTCCGCAATGTTTTTATTAAGCGCAGCTTAATATGATAGTATGATACATTACCGGGTATACACAGGGTGTTACAATTCCTGTGGTGAGGGAATTCCTCGAAGTGTTTCCAGAGGAGATTCCTGAGTTTCCGCCACAGAGGGAGATAGAGTTCTCCATAGATCTGTTGCCTGGTGTGGGGCCTATTTCATTAGCTCCATACTAGATGTCGCCACCAGAGTTGGCGGAGCTGAAGAAGCACATTGAGAATCTTTTGGCGAAAGAATTAATTCGACCGAGTGTGTCTCCTTGGGGAGCACCGGTCATCTTTGTGAAGAAAAAAGATGGGACAATGCGTTTGTGCACCGACTACAGGCAGCTGAACAAGGAGACAATCAAGAACAAGTATCCCCTTCCGTGTATTGATGATTTGCTGGATCAGCTCAGGGGTTCTTGTGTGTATTCGAAGATTGATTTTCGGTCCGGATACCATCAGATTAGGGTGAAGCCGGAGGATGTCCCTAAGACCGAGTTTCGTTCGAGATACGGTCACTTTGAGTATTTGGTGATTCCTTTTGGACTCACAAATGCACACGCTGTGTTCATGGATTACATGAACCAGATTTTCCAGCCGTACCTGGATAAGTTTGTGATCGTCTTCATTGATGATATCTTGATTTACTCTAAAACGAAGGAGGAGCATGTTGAACACTTGAGGATCGTGTTGCAAGTGCTGAAGGAGAAAAAGCTTTATTGCTAAGCGTTCAAAGTGTGATTTTTGGCGAAAGTCTGTGAAGTTTCTTGGGCATTTGATTTCTGCTGAGGGAGTTGTAGTGGATCCCAACAAGATTGAAGCTGTGTTGGATTGGGAGAGGCTCAAAACGGTTACTGAAGTGAGGAGTTTCTTGGGTTTGGCAGGTTACTACAGGAGGTTTATTAAAGGATTCTCCACGATGGTTCTACCATTGACTCGCCTTACCCGGAAGGAGACTCCATTTGTGTGGACTCACGAGTGTGAGGAATTCTTTCAGGAGTTGAAGGAGAGATTGACAACCGCACCTGTGTTGATCCTTCCTGATCCTGATGAGCAGTTTAAGCTTTACTGTGATGCTTCTGGAAAGGGGCTGGGCTGTGTTTTGATGCAGACCGGTAGAGTTGTTGCTTATGCTTCGAGGCAGTTGAAGCCTCATGAGGAGAACTACCCGACTCATGATTTGGAGTTGGCTGCGATTGTTTTTGCTTTCAAGATTTGGAGGCATTACTTGTTTGGTATGCAATTTGCCGTGTTCAGTAACCACAAGAGTTTAAAGTATTTGTTTGATCAGAAGGAGCTGAACATGAGATAAAGGAGATGGATGGAGTTTCTGGAGGACTACGACTTTGAGTTGAAGTATCATCCTGGCAAGGCCAATGTGGTGGCTAATGCTCTGAGTCAGAAATCCGTGAGTCTATCCAGTTTGTCGATAGGTGACTTTGATGTTATTGAGAAGTTTCGAGATTTAACGGTGACTTCCTTGTTTGGGGGTGCACTTCTCGAGATGGAGATTGTGAGAGTCAATAATGAGCTTATGGGGAAGATCCTATATGCGCAAGTGCGGAGAGAGTGCTTGGACTACGTGAAGAACCAAGACGGTGTGTCTTGGAATGAGGATGGACTTTTGTTGTTCCATAAAAGGATTGTGGTTCCTCGAGGTTCGCTGACCGAAGAGGTTATGGCAGAGGCCCATAAGGGCCAGTTCACGGTTCACCCTGGTGCTACAAAGATGTATCAGGACTTGAAGAGGAATTTCTGGTAGCCGAGTATGAAAAAGGACATAGCTGTGTATGTGTCCAAGTGTTTGATTTGCCAGAAGGTAAAGATAGAACACCAGAAGCTGTCTGGTAAGCTTCAACCTCTAGGGATTCCGGAATGGAAATGGGAGAGCATTTCCAAGGACTTCGTGGTGGGTTTGCCGAAGACTCAGGTTGGCTGCGACTTTATCTGGGTCATTGTGGACAGACTGCCGAAGTCTGCCCATTTTCTTCCAGTGAAGGTGAGCTTCACTACTGAGCAGTTGGCCAGACTGTATGTTCGCGAGATTGTGAGGCTTCACGGGATGCCCGAGAGTATCATCAGTGATAGGGACCCGAAGTTCGCATCTCGGTTCTAGGAGGCGTTGTAGGGAGCTTTTGGTACTCAGTTGAGATTGAGAACAAACTATCTCCCTCAGACTAACGGACAGACTGAGCGGACCATCCAGACCTTGGAGGACATGTTGAGGGCTTGCGATTTGGAGCAGGGTTCAGCATAAGATAGGTACCTGCCATTGGTAGAGTTTTCGTACAACAACAGTTTCCATGTTAGCCTGGGCATGGCACCCTACGAGGCGTTGTATAGTATGAGGTGTCATTGACACAAGCTGTCGAACTCGCGCAAATTGAAAATTATTTTTTTATTAGGGTTCAGAAAATTTGTAGTAAAGTGGAAACCTTAAGTCGTCTCTCAAGGAAATTATTTTGGTAAAAATCGCTTATGATGACAGAAAATTAAAAGGGGGGTTTTGGATTTTGATTGGATAATTAAAAAGGAAGAATATAAATTTAGAATAAAAATTCGTAATTAAAAATTAACCAACCTAAGGCTAGGATTCCATGGACGTCTTTCCTCGGATGAAAAGATATCAGAATCGTGATTGATCGTCAATCGAATCAGAATCCTTATTTCTAATTGACAACCCTCTCTAAGCGATCGCTTAGCATTTGATCAAATACGGTGCTTCTACTCATACAATCGCAGAGTATCAGCCCGTTTGATTTAAGGTCATAGGGTCAATCAATCTAACCATCAAATCTGATGATTAATCCCTTTCCAAAATCGCAATCGCGAACCTCAGATTGAATATCCATGATCGCACGATATCAATCTGAGTTGGGAAGGGAAACGAAACTGATTTAAAATAAAGCGCAGACCTTCAAGACTAATCCATGGAATCCGTTACCCTTAGGTTGATTAAAAGGTTCTTAGCCTTGCATGGCTAAGGTAAACATGATTAAAATAAAATAAAAAGAAGAAGAAGAAAAAGATGAAGAACACGAAGAATCCTCCAGAGAAAGTGCTTTGATCCCAAAATACGAAAATTCAGAATGAATAATAGTTTCCTACTCTGCCGTCATATACCCCTATCTAAATCAGGTTAGGGTTCAGTTCTGATCGGCCCATCTGTCTAAAATACGAAATAAAATAAATAAAATAAAATAAAACTTGGCTTTGGGCCACTTATGTAATTGGATTTTAATTTAAATTACAAGTCTAAAACTTCAGCAAAAAGTGTCTGACTTGGCGCAAGAATTCGACCAGCTTCAAGTCCGAATTGGGGTTCGATCTCTGCATAAGAATTGTATACCTTTGTGTTATCTGAAAATCCCAACAAGAACGGAGTCAATCCAACAACTGTGGATTAGGATATGGCCAAAATACAGAAGTAACGTAAAGCTGAAAAATTCTGACGAAAATAAATTAAACCCAATCAAAAACTAAAAATGTAAATTAACTCAAAACATCATTATTTTATTCAAATAAATCCTAAAAATACTAATCAAGAGTAACAAATAAGTGTAATAAAATATGAGTTATCAAATTCCCCCACAGTTATCTTTTTGCACTCCTGGGCAAAATCTAGAATAGAAAAAGAAAGCAAAGAAATAAGAAAAGAGTGAAGATCAACCTATCCTTCCTAATAATTAGCAAGTATACAAAAGATAACAAAAATCACAAGTCTTGAACAGATAAAACAACCAGGACAAAAATTCCTTAATCTCAAATCACAAGACCTGTCAATTTCAACTGCAACTGCTAACTACACAAAAATGGTTCCTCACAGGATGCTCTCAATTTTTCTCTCAAGTGTATCAGTTAATTCAGTATATCACTCAAATCAACTGAAGAAAATCATCCTACCATAGGCTTGCTCAAGTTCTACTTCTCCACTGCTAATAACACATGCATGCACAAATCAAGAGGGCTTTATGTAGGATTGTAATGGGGATGAGGTAAAGGTATGGATGAATATGGAAAAGAAAGCTAAACACCCTAGAAATTTATAAAGAGCAAAAGTTAAGAACTAAACTAAGAACATAAAACAAATATAATGAAAAGATAGAAATAAACACAATTTTTTTTGTTTTTGCTTTTTCTCCTTTTTTTTTGTTTTTCTTTTTTTTTGTTTTTTTTTGTTTTTGTTTTTGTTTTTTTGTTTTTTTGTTTTTGTTTTTTTCAGAAAGTATAATACAGACAAAATATCCAGATGGTTACCCCCCACACTTAAACTTTGCACGTCTCGGGCAAACCCCCACACTTAAACAAAACACTACAGTAAAACCAATGCTCAGTAAATCTCCAGGGTGTGGAATTAATTAGTTTTTCACTTAGGATTGTAATGTGGCTTAAGAAATAAAGGAAAGAAAGGCTCAAAGGGCTTACCAAGGGATAATAATATAAGGGATGACTATCTGGCTAAAGTGGGTAAAGAAAGAAAGAATGCCTCAATCATATTCATGCATGCAAGTGGAAACTGCAGTTTCAAAAAGAACAAGAGCAAGTTCTAGAGGACAACAATCAAGAGCAGAATCACACAAGAAAGAAAAACTGGCCTACAAATGAAGACAATGTCTACAAGCTTAAAAACCTCACAAGGGTATACCAAATCATGCAATCAGCAGCACAGTATCAAGCAGCAAGTAATGCAATCCAAGAATCAAGAACCAAGCCTAAGCAGAAATTTCTATCAAACCCTGTGATTCAAGTATAATCCATGTATAACTCACTAATCATAAGAGAACAAGAAAATCAATCAACTCTTTTTTCTTTTCTTTTTTTTTTGAAATCCAAACATGATAAACAAAGCTAAGAAAGGAAGTGAACTCCCTGTCCTCCTTAAGGAGGGTAAACAACATCAAGCAGCCGAAGCTCTGCATCCATCTGTGTCTCTACAAGCTGCTGCTGCTGTACTCCTTCATAAAAGGGCTTCAGACGATGCCCATTCGCAGTGAAGGTGTTTCCAGTCTGCTTATCACTTAATTCAACTGCACCATAAGGAAAAATAGCAGTAATAATAAAGGGCCATCCCATCTTGATCTGAGTTTACCAGGCATAAACTTAAGACGGGAATTGAATAACAACACATTCTGGCCCACTGCAAATTCTTTCCTCAGGATCTGCTTATCATGGAATGCCTTTGTCTTTTCCTTATATAGGCGTAAGCTCTCATAGGCATCCAAACGAAGCTCATCTAACTCTTGCAGTTGTAATTTTCTTTCTCCCCCTGACTGGATTAGGTCCATGTTACACTGCTTCACAACCCAATATGCCCGATGCTCCAGCTCCACTGGTAGGTGGCATGCCTTACCATAAACAAGCCGGTAAGGGGACATCCCAATCGGAGTCTTATAGGCAGTCTTGTATTCCCACAAAGCATCTTCTAACTTCTTGCTCCAATCCTTTCTATTAGCATTGACAGTCTTCTGAAGGATTTGCTTAACTTCTCTGTTTGAAACTTCAGCTTGGCCATTTGTCTGTGGATGGTATGCTGTAGATACTTTGTGGAGGACTCCATATTTTTTCAGCAAGGCATCCATGCTCCTATTGCAAAAATGTGAGCCCTGATCACTGATAATGGCTCGAGGAATGCCAAACCTGCAGAAAATATGAGAACAGACAAAATCTACAACAACAGCAGAATCATCAGTTCGGGTGGCTTTCGCCTCAACCCATTTAGAAACATAATCCACATCTAAGAGTATGTAAGCAAAAGCAAAGGAAACAGGAAAGGGACCCATAAAATCAATACCCCAAACATCAAAAACCTCACAGAAAAGTATAGGGTTTTGGGGCATCTCATGTCTACGGGAAATGCTACCTGCTCTCTGACAATTAGCACAAGACTTACAAAACTCATAAGCATCATGAAATAGAGAAGGCCGGAATAAACCAGAATCTAGAACCTTCCTTGCAGTTCTTTATGGTCCAAAATGACCACCACAGGCAGATGCACGACAAAAATTCAAAACAGATAGAGTCTCACTGTCAGGCACACATCTCCTAACCACTTGGTCACTACAAAATCTCCACAAGTAAGGATCATCCCACACATAGTATTTAGACTCACTTTTCAGTTTCAAGGTCTGAGCCTTAGTGGAGTCAACAGGTAATGCACCAGTACCCAAGTAATTAACTATATCAGCAAACCAAGGGAACTTACCTTGCAGCTGTAAAAGCTGCTCATCAGGGAAATCGTCCCCAATAGGTATAGGGTCAGATGGAAGAGAGGTGATGCGGCTCAGATGATCAGCAACTTGGTTTTTCGCTCCACTTCTATCCTTAATCTCAATATCAAACTCTTAGAGCAGCAACATCCACCGGATGAGTCTAGGCTTAGCATCTGCTTTCTTTAAAAGAAATTTCAAAGCTGCATAGTCAGAGAAAACAATAACCTTGGTATCTAACAGATATGACCGAAACTTATTAAGAGCAAATACTATAGCCAAGAGTTCTTTTTCAGTGGTGGTATAGTTGGATTGAGCAGAATCCAATGTCCTGGATTCATTTGCAATGATATGTGGGGCCTTGTTGACCCGCTGAGCAAGAACAACTCCAACAGCATAATTAGATGCATCACACATCAACTCAAATGGGAGAGACCAATCAGGTGCCCGGATCACAGGAGCTATGGTTAGGCAGCGCTTCAGATGATCAAAATCTTCCTTGCATGCATCACCAATCTCAAAGTCAATGTCTTTCTGGAGGAGATTGGACAGTGGAAGGGCAATCTTGATGAAATCCTGAATGAAACGCCCGTAAAAACCTGCATGGCCAAGAAAAGAACGAACTCCCTGCACAGAAGCGGGGTAAGGCAGAGCAGTAATAACATCAATTTTAGCCGGATCCACTTCAATACCCTTTTCAGAGACAAGATGTCCTAAAACTATCCCTGACTCAACCATGAAATGACATTTCTCAAAATTCAACACAAGATTGGTTTGAATGCATTTGTTCAGAACTCTACCCAGATTATCCAAACATGCATCAAAAGAAGAACCATAGACACTAAAATCATCCATAAAAACCTCCATGCAATCCTCTAACAACTCAGAAAAGATGCTTACCATGCAACGCTGAAAAGTACCTGGTGCGTTGCAAAGTCCAAAGGGCATCCACCTGTATGCATATGTGCCAAAGGGGCATGTGAAGGTCGTCTTATCATGCTCCTCAAGTGCAATGTGGATCTGGAAGTAGCCTGAGTATCCATCCAAAAAACAGTAGTGGGATTTACCAGCCAATCGCTCCAACATCTGATCAATAAATGGAAGAGGATAGTGATCCTTCTTGGTTGCCTGGTTGAGCCTACGGTAGTCTAGGCAAACTCTCCAACTGTTTTGAGCTCTTGTTGTAATCAGCTCATTATTCTGGTTGGCAATCACAGTGACTCCCGACTTCTTAGGGACCACCTGAACAGGACTCACCCACTGGCTATCAGAGATGGGGTAAATCATGCCAGCTTGCAAGAGTTTTGTTACTTCCTTCTTCACCACATCTAGAATCAGTGGGTTCAAATGCTTTTGGGGTTGTCTCACTGGTTTAGCTCCTTCTTCAAGTAGAATACGGTGCATGCATGTTGAAGGACTAATACCAATAATGTCAGCCATTGTCCACCCAATCGCCCTCTTATTTGCTTTCAGCAAAGTTAATAGTTTATCCTCCTGCTCAGGTAGAAGGTTCTTTGCCACAATGACTGGTAGCTGCTCATTCTCTTCAAGGAATGCATATTTCAAGTGGTCAGGCAGAACCTTCAACTCCAATTTCGGAGGCTGCTCAATGGATGGAAGAGGTGTAGTTGATGGTGCAAATTCTGCAGAAAACAAGTCAGCAGCTATGCCTGTAAACAAATTCTCAGAAACATAATTAAGATCATCAAAAATATCAGCAGGCAATTCAGATAATGCAGATTCGCACTCAGAATCAGATTCACCAATAAGTGCATCGTTAAAACCAGAAAGATGTGATGCTATTTCAGCACACACAATGCACTCTTGACTATCACTACAATCACAGAAATTAGAACCATGAATAGATGAAAAATCAGAAAAACCAGCAAGGAATTCAGCAGAAAAATCCTCAACAACTTCATCTATCACATCAATGCAGAAAATAGAACGATCTTTCCTAGCATGTTTCATGGCATCAAATATATTAAAATGCACAATGCTATCACCAAACTCCATGGAAAGAGTACCAGAATGAACATCTATCTTGGTCCTAGCTGTTCTCATGAAAGGCCTACCAAGTATGATTGGTGATCTATTAGTAGCAGTCTCACTCTCCATTTC